>NW_001863287.1:0-963 GCF_000209125.1 Entamoeba dispar SAW760
TTACTGAAAGCTTCCGTGGCTCAGTCGGCAGAGCGAACGGCTGTTAACCGTTAGGTCCTTGGTTCGATCCCAAGCGGAAGCGTCTTTTTTACTATTATTATTAACCTTTATGCTACTATTATTATTATTATCATCTTATTCACTTATTATTATATTATTATATTATATTATTATGTTCTTTTTTTATTCCCTTATTCCCTTATTCTTTCTCTTTAGTAGATATATTCTTATATTTCTATTTCTATTTATTATACTTATACATGTATATATGTATATATCTTTTTATACTTCCTTAGTATTTTACTTAGTATTTTACTTCCTATATCCTTATTAGATGTACCTACTTTATACTATTACCTATATGCTATTCTTATCCCTTTATACTATACTATTCTATTCCTCTTATACTATTCTTATCCCTTTATACCTTTATATTCTTATACTTTTATACTTTTATACTTTTATACCTATAACCATTTATACCTTTATACCTTTATACCTTTATACCTTTATACTTTATACTATTTCCTCTTATACCACCTATTCTTATTATAAAAATACGCCCCCCGTGGGGCTCGAACCCACGACCGCGCGGTTAAGAGCCGCGCGCTCTACCGACTGAGCTAGGAAGGCTCACAGATTATTAGTATTCTTGACTTCTAGACTATGACTATATTTATATATATTTTTATATTTATTTAAATTTTATTTTATTATTTATGTTTATTTTATATATGTAATGACTTATTATATTTATTCCTTTTTATTTCTATATTTCTTTATATATTATATATTACTTATTACTTATTACTTATTACTTATTTTATACCTATTATATATAGACTATCTTTACTATACCTTATTCTTATTTTTACTTTTACTTTTACTTTTATTTCTTCTATGTATATATATATATTATATATGTACTTATGTACTCTATCTTTTTGTATATATGTACTATGT
>NW_001863286.1:0-961 GCF_000209125.1 Entamoeba dispar SAW760
GATTGATAATACATTTTAAAATAAGTTTTATATAAATTTAAATAGAAATTACGGTTAAGTCTCAGCAAATCGTTTCATTCAATACCCGAGAGTATTGATTAAGAAACTCTAAAGCTTACAACACCGATTTCTGATGCCATCGTCTATAAGCAACAGTTATGCTTTGAATTTTGTTAACTCAGTATTCACTACCCTTTTGATAGAGTAATACACGAGATAATAAATACAACGTATATAATTTTCAATTGTACTAAAGTAACAAGAAAAAGACAAAGTATTCATCTAGACGAAATTCTGGCTTGAGAGGCTTTCAGCCATTATTTCAACACGTGTTAGATTCTCAACACTATTTGATCAAATAATTGAATAATCCAGTGGCGTGACACAACGGTTCCTCTCGTACTGAGTTGTGCTACTATCTAAATACTTTGAAGATCTACCGAAACGGTAGGGTAAAACTAACCTGTCTCACGACGGTCTAAACCCAGCTCACGTTCCCTATTAAATGGTGAACAATCATACCTTTTTTCAATTCTGCTTGAAATGGATAGGAAGAGCCGACATCGAAGGATCAAAAAGCAACGTCGCTATGAGCGCTTGGCTGCCACAAGCCAGTTATCCCTGTGGTAACTTTTCTGACACCCCAAGCCTTATTATTAAAGGATTAACTAGAAATCACCTTACGGTCTCACACATCAGATAAATCTAATATGTTTTAAATTTTTTCTAGTTAAAAATCTTAGGGATCGTTAGGCCATCATTTCAGAGTTATTGATTGTACTGGAATCAATAATCAAATGAACTTATACCCTTATATTCTACATGAGGTTTCTGTCCTCATTGAGTTCATCTTTGGACACCTGCGTTATCTTGTAACAGATGTGCCGCCCCAGCCAAACTCCCCGTCTATCTTTTTCATCGCCTGTTTCACCGAAGTTTTAATGTTTTAATTAATGGAAAT
>NW_001863285.1:0-664 GCF_000209125.1 Entamoeba dispar SAW760
TTTATTAAAAAAAACTCTCTATATAAAACAAAAAGGTAGATACCTGACGTTCCCATCTGTGTGAACATAATGGTACTGATCAGGCTCTAAGCATCTTTACTTCCGTGTTCGGATGGGAACGGGTGTATCCTACTTGATATGAACCTACCGTTATCCTACTTACTTATGACTATGACTATCATATATTTTCTTATATTATTATATTATTATATGACTATGTATTTTATTATTATCCTAGTCTGTTTATTTTATATCTTATCTTTCTTATGTCTTTTATATATCATATCTATATCTATATCTATATCATATCTATATCATTTATATAACTTATATCATTTATATAACTTATATCATTTATATAACTTATAACATTTATATAACTTATAACATTTATATAACTTATATATCCCTTTTTTTATCTTCCCAGTATTTTATGAATGTTATAGGGCTTGTGGCGCAATGGAAACGCATCAGACTACGAATCTGGGGATTGCAGGTTCGATCCCTGCCAAGCTCGTCTTTTTATTGACTAGATTCTTTACTTTAATCCCTTTCAACTTCTATAACCTTTATATTCTATTATATATATATTTCTTTATTTATATATATATATATATTTCTTTATTTATTTATTTATATATACTTTATTTATATATCTATGTAT
>NW_001863284.1:0-878 GCF_000209125.1 Entamoeba dispar SAW760
ATATATGTTTATATAATCTACTTCTTTATATGTTATTATGTTATTATGTTATTATGTTATTAAGTATATATGTATATATGTTTATATGTTAATATATATATATGTTTATGTTATCTACTTCTTTATATATGTTTATGTTTATGTTTATGTTTATGTTTAATCTTTCCCCTTTTTATATTTCTATTATTTATTTATATACTTTCACTTTCTTATATACTCCCTTTTTACTTTTTACTTCCTTCTTTAACTTGTAAGCTTCCTTAGCTCAGCTGGTAGCAGCGTTAGACTGAAGTTCTAAAGGTCGTTGGTTCGAACCCGACAGGAAGCATACGCTTTTTAGACTTTATATTACTTATCATATCCTAGATATATTAGATATACTACTTATACTACTTATACTACTTATACTATTTTTATTATTTTTATTATTTTTATTATTTTTATTATCTTTATTATCTTTATTATCTTTACTATCTTTACTATCTTTACTATCTTTACTATCTTTACTACACCTTCCATCTTATCTTATGTATATAACTATATCACTATATTCCCTACCAACTTATTATTATATGTATATCTTATCATATGTATATATCACTATTCTTTAGTTACTTACTTATCTATATATAAATATATATAAACCTTTATCTATATCACTATCTATATCCTTTATCTATATATATATATATCTTTGTCTATATCTTTATCTATATCACTTGATATATCTTTATCTACTTTATTTATATCACTAACTATATCCTTTTGACCTTTTACTACTTTATAAACCTTTCTTAGTGTATCTATATACCTTTGACCTTTTACCAGTTTATAAAGGTTTCATGGTGTAGTTGGTTATCACATCATCTGACGTGTGA
>NW_001863283.1:0-821 GCF_000209125.1 Entamoeba dispar SAW760
CTTTTATTATATTTCTCTATTATGTGCCTAACTTACTATCTTTTTTCTTCTATATCTTACTTTATATTTCTATATATACATTACTTCCTTTTATATTTATTATCTATTATTTCTATTCACAGTTTTACCTTATTATATTACTTATGTACTTTACTTATAAGTGTATCTATGTGTATTTCTATATGTGTATCTATGTGTATATGTATATGTGTATCTATGTGTATATGTATATGTGTATCTATGTGTATTTCTATATGTGTATCTATGTGTATATGTATGTGTATATGTATGTGTATATGTATGTGTATCTATATGTTTGTATGTTTTGCTTATTAATATAAGCTCACATAGTACAGAGGTAGTACATCAGATTGTGGCTTTGATAACCCAGGTTCGATTCCTGGTGTGAGCATCTTTTTAGACTTAGTGTTCCTATTTATTATTTATGTACTTAATATATATATTTCAACTTTTATATCTTTTATATTTTTTATATCTTTTATATCTTTTATATTTTTTATTCCCTTTTTATACCTATTATTACCTATTATACCTATTATACCTTTCTATTTTTATACTTTTATACTTATTACTTATTACTTTATACCTTATACCTTATACCTACTATCTACTATTTACTATCTATATCACCTTTTATTATATTTCTCTATTATGTGCCTAACTTACTATCTTATTTCTTCTATATCTTACTTTATATTTCTATATATACATTACTTCCTTTTATATTTATTATCTATTATTTCTATTCACAGTTTTACCTTATTATATTACTTATGTACTTTACTTATAAGTGTATCTAT
>NW_001863282.1:0-899 GCF_000209125.1 Entamoeba dispar SAW760
GGGGATTGCAGGTTCGATCCCTGCCAAGCTCGTCTTTTTATTGACTAGATTACTTTACTTTAATCCCTTTCAACTTCTATAACCTTTATATTCTATTATATATATATTTTCTTTATTTATATATATATATATATTTCTTTATTTATTTATTTATATATATCTTTATTTATATATCTATGTATGTATTTATTTCTATATTCCTTTATTTCTATATTTCTATATTTCTATATTCCTTTATTCCTTTATTCCTTTATTTAAAAAAAAACTCTCTATATAAAAACAAAAAGGTAGATTACCTGACGTTCCCATCTGTGTGAACATAATGGTACTGATCAGGCTCTAAGCATCTTTACTTCCGTGTTCGGATGGGAACGGGTGTATCCTACTTGATATGAACCTACCGTTATCCTACTTACTTATGACTATGACTATCATATATTTTCTTATATTATTATATTATTATATGACTATGTACTTTTATTATTATTCCTAGTCTGTTTATTTTATATCTTATCTTTCTTATGTCTTTTATATATCATATCTATATCTATATCTATATCATATCTATATCATTTATATAACTTATATCATTTATATAACTTATATCATTTATATAACTTATAACATTTATATAACTTATAACATTTATATAACTTATATATCCCTTTTTTTATCTTCCCAGTATTTTATGAATGTTATAGGGCTTGTGGCGCAATGGAAACGCATCAGACTACGAATCTGGGGATTGCAGGTTCGATCCCTGCCAAGCTCGTCTTTTTATTGACTAGATTACTTTACTTTAATCCCTTTCAACTTCTATAACCTTTATATTCTATTATATATATATTTCTTTATTTATATATATATATATATTTCTTTATTTATTTATTTATATATAT
>NW_001863281.1:0-994 GCF_000209125.1 Entamoeba dispar SAW760
TGTACATCTATATGACATCTATTACTATATTTTTACATCTATTAAACTTATATATTCTTTTATTATACTTTTAGTGTACACTCTATTCTTTTATATTATCTATACTATTTTATACTATTTTATACTATCTTATACTACTTATACTACTTATAGTGTTTTATACTATGTAACTACTACTTCCTTTCCTTATATTCTTACTATCCCTATTAACTTTATTACCTTTATTACCTTTACTACCTTTACTACCTTTTATTATCTTTACTTTTGATATATGTGTTCTAGATATCATCCACCTCTGTACTTATGTACTTATCTGATAATGGGCATATGGCGCAATGGAAACGCATCAGACTTCGGATCTGAGGATTGCAGGTTCGATCCCTGCTATGCTCGTCTTTTTATCTATAACTTATCCTTATATTATATATACACCTTTATCTATACTATTATACTTATCCTATTTATATTATATATACTATACACTATTCTATTTATACACTATACTTTATATACTATTATTATTTTTATTATTTATAGACTATACACTATTCTATTATCTATACTTTATACTTTATACTTTATAGACTATAGACTATAGACTATTATTATATTTATACTTTATATTTTATATTTTATACTTTATATTTTATATTTTATACTTTATACTTTATAGACTATTATTATATCTATACTTTATACACTATAACCTATTAATATAGATATACACTATTATTATATGTTTCCACTATTATTATATCTATTTTTGTTTTTATTCTATGTTATTGTTTGAATAGGGAACGTAGCTCAGTTGGTAGAGCGTAAGTCTCATAATCTTAAGGTCGTGAGTTCGATACTCACCGTTCCCACCTTTTTGTACATCTATATGACATCTATTACTATATTTTTACATCTATTAAACTTATATATTCCTTTTATTATACTTTTAGTGTACACTCTATTCTTTTATATTATCTATACTATTTTATACTATTTA
>NW_001863280.1:0-994 GCF_000209125.1 Entamoeba dispar SAW760
CGTCAATTTAAAAAAAGTACTAAGTATTAATCACATTAATATGCACTCTACAAAAAGATAAAAATATAATCTGTCGCTTTCTATCTGAGATAATTTTGACATGTTTCTGTCTAAATTAGATGAAAGAAGTTAAATGTCGTCAATTTTAATAAAAAGTACTAAGTATTAATCACATTAATATGCACTCTACAAAAAGATAAAAATTATTAATTCTGGTCGCTTTCTATCTGAGATAATTTTTGACATGTTTCTGTCTAAATTAGACGAAAGAAGTTAAATGCGTCTGATTTTAATAAAAAGTACTAGGTATCTAGTAACTTTATATGGAACCTCCAAAAAATAAAGTTTTATCAGAAATGGTGAGGTTGTAGATGAGATACAAGTTCAACAATTTTATTGAAAAAAGGTGCACTTTTTTGATTTTAATAAAAAGTACTAGGTATCCAATATCGTTCTGTGGATCCTCCAAAAAATAAAGTTTTATCAGAAATGGTGAGGTTGTAGCAGAGATATTAATTCAACAATTTTATTGAAAAAAGGTGCACTTTTTATGATTTTAATATAAAGTACTAGGTATCCAATATCGTTCTGTGGATCCTCCAAAAAATAAAGTTTTATCAGAAATGGTGAGGTTGTAGCAGAGATATTAATTCAACAATTTTATTGAAAAAAGGTGCACTTTTTTGATTTTAATAAAAAGTACTAGGTATCCAATATCGTTCTGTGGATCCTCCAAAAAATAAAGTTTTATCAGAAATGGTGAGGTTGTAGCAGAGATATTAATTCAACAAATTTGTTGAAAAAAGGTGCACTTTTTTGATTTTAATAAAAAGTACTAGGTATCCAATATCGTTCTGTGGATCCTCCAAAAAATAAAGTTTTATCAGAAATGGTGAGGTTGTAGCAGAGATATTAATTCAACAAATTTGTTGAAAAAAGGTGCACTTTTTATGATTTTAATATAAAGTACTATATATCAATTATCTCAAAAGCA
>NW_001863279.1:0-999 GCF_000209125.1 Entamoeba dispar SAW760
TTCTGACTTATACTTATACTTATACTTATATCCTTTATTATTATATTCCTTTATTACTATATTCCTTTTATACTTTATTCCTTTTATACTTTATTCCTTTTATACTTTATTCCTTTTATACTTTATTCCTTTATTACTATATTACTATATTCTTTTTATACTTTATTCCTTTATTACTTTATTACTTTATTCCTTTTATACAAATACTCTCATGTATGTATATGTATAATATGTATAATATGTATAATATGTATAATATGTATGTATTTCTTTAAAAACAATGCTCTCAGCAGGTTTCGAACCTGCGACCCTGGCGTTATTAGCACCATGCTCTACCGACTGAGCTATGAGAGCTTACTATAACTACTTTATCATATAATCTGTTTACATATTATGTTTATATTATATATATTTCTTTCTATTTATATTATCTATATATTATTATATGTTTATATGTTTATATGTTTATATGACTATACTATTCTATTCTTTAACTATTCCGACTAACTTATTCACTCTTTTATATAACCTTTTATAACTTAAACTTACTTCTTTATTTTTTTTATATGTTATATATATATATTTTATTTATTTTATATCTTATATCCTTTTATATCTTTTATATCACTTTCCAGTGTTTATATGACTATTTATTGTTCTATATATGACTATAGATGCCATACTTTCTTATTATCTTACTATCATACTATCATACTATCATACTATCATACTATCATACTATCTTACTATCTTACTATATGTATCCTCTACTTATACACTAGATATACTATATCTTACTTTATCTATACTTTATGGATACTATATGTATAAAAAGTGAGGGCTAGAGGGATTGAACCACTGACCGGCTGATCTGGAGTCAGCTGCTCTGCCACTGAGCTAAGCCCCCTTCATCTATATTTAATCTATACTATATTCTTTTTATGTACTTCCCTTATATATTATATATTATATATTATTATATTTATTATATATATTATA
>NW_001863278.1:0-898 GCF_000209125.1 Entamoeba dispar SAW760
CTTTATTTTTTGGAGGATCCACAGAACGATATTGGATACCTAGTACTTTATATTAAAATCATAAAAAGTGCACCTTTTTTCAATAAAATTGTTGAATTAATATCTCTGCTACAACCTCACCATTTCTGATAAAACTTTATTTTTTGGAGGATCCACAGAACGATATTGGATACCTAGTACTTTTTATTAAAATCAAAAAAGTGCACCTTTTTTCAACAAATTTGTTGAATTAATATCTCTGCTACAACCTCACCATTTCTGATAAAACTTTATTTTTTGGAGGATCCACAGAACGATATTGGATACCTAGTACTTTTTATTAAAATCAAAAAAGTGCACCTTTTTTCAATAAAATTGTTGAATTAATATCTCTGCTACAACCTCACCATTTCTGATAAAACTTTATTTTTTGGAGGATCCACAGAACGATATTGGATACCTAGTACTTTATATTAAAATCATAAAAAGTGCACCTTTTTTCAATAAAATTGTTGAATTAATATCTCTGCTACAACCTCACCATTTCTGATAAAACTTTATTTTTTGGAGGATCCACAGAACGATATTGGATACCTAGTACTTTTTATTAAAATCAAAAAAGTGCACCTTTTTTCAATAAAATTGTTGAACTTGTATCTCATCTACAACCTCACCATTTCTGATAAAACTTTATTTTTTGGAGGTTCCATATAAAGTTACTAGATACCTAGTACTTTTTATTAAAATCAGACGCATTTAACTTCTTTCGTCTAATTTAGACAGAAACATGTCAAAAATTATCTCAGATAGAAAGCGACCAGAATTAATAATTTTTATCTTTTTGTAGAGTGCATATTAATGTGATTAATACTTAGTACTTTTTATTAAAATGACGACATTTAACTTCTTTCATCTAATT
>NW_001863277.1:0-1000 GCF_000209125.1 Entamoeba dispar SAW760
CGGAGGGAACGGGGTATCCTACTTGATATGAACCTACCGTTATCCTACTTACTTATGACTATGACTATCATATATTTTCTTATATTATTATATTATTATATGACTATGTACTTTTATTATTATTCCTAGTCTGTTTATTTTATATCTTATCTTTCTTATGTCTTTTATATATCATATCTATATCTATATCTATATCATATCTATATCATTTATATAACTTATATCATTTATATAACTTATATCATTTATATAACTTATAACATTTATATAACTTATAACATTTATATAACTTATATATCCCTTTTTTTATCTTCCCAGTATTTTATGAATGTTATAGGGCTTGTGGCGCAATGGAAACGCATCAGACTACGAATCTGGGGATTGCAGGTTCGATCCCTGCCAAGCTCGTCTTTTTATTGACTAGATTACTTTACTTTAATCCCTTTCAACTTCTATAACCTTTATATTCTATTATATATATATTTCTTTATTTATATATATATATATATTTCTTTATTTATTTATTTATATATATCTTTATTTATATATCTATGTATGTATTTATTTCTATATTCCTTTATTTCTATATTTCTATATTTCTATATTCCTTTATTCCTTTATTCCTTTATTTAAAAAAAAACTCTCTATATAAAAACAAAAAGGTAGATTACCTGACGTTCCCATCTGTGTGAACATAATGGTACTGATCAGGCTCTAAGCATCTTTACTTCCGTGTTCGGATGGGAACGGGTGTATCCTACTTGATATGAACCTACCGTTATCCTACTTACTTATGACTATGACTATCATATATTTTCTTATATTATTATATTATTATATGACTATGTACTTTTATTATTATTCCTAGTCTGTTTATTTTATATCTTATCTTTCTTATGTCTTTTATATATCATATCTATATCTATATCTATATCATATCTATATCATTTATATAACTTATATCATTTATATAACTTATATCATTTATATAACTTATAAC
>NW_001863276.1:0-905 GCF_000209125.1 Entamoeba dispar SAW760
GGAGTGGAGCCTGCGGCTTAATTTGACTCAACACGGGGAAAACTTACCAAGACCGAACAGTAGAAGGAATGACAGATTAAGAGTTCTTTCATGATTTATTGGGTAGTGGTGCATGGCCGTTCTTAGTTGGTGGAGTGATTTGTCAGGTTAATTCCGGTAACGAACGAGACTGAAACCTATTAATTAGTTTTCTGCCTATAAGACAGAAATGTTCGCAAGAACAGGTGCGTAAGTACCACTTCTTAAAGGGACACATTTCAATTGTCCTATTTTAATTGTTAGTTATCTAATTTCGATTAGAACTCTTTTAACGTGGGAAAAAGAAAAAGGAAGCATTCAGCAATAACAGGTCTGTGATGCCCTTAGACATCTTGGGCCGCACGCGCGCTACAATGGAGTTACTAGAGAGCATTTTATCATTTACACCTTATTTATTAGGCTATGTCTAATAGGTAGGGATAGTAAGTGGTGTACCGAGATTGAAATAGTTAAGGAAAACTCAAAAGAACGTACATGACAGGGATAAATGATTGGAATTATTTGTTTTGAACGAGGAATTCCTTGTAATATCGAGTCATTAACTCGAGATGAATACGTCCCTGCCCTTTGTACACACCGCCCGTCGCTCCTACCGATTGAATAAAGAGGTGAAATTCTAGGATTCTGTCTTATAGATAGAAAAATGGATTTAAATCTCCTTATTTAGAGGAAGGAGAAGTCGTAACAAGGTTTCCGTAGGTGAACCTGCGGAAGGATCATTAAAAGAAAAGAAATAATCTTTTAAAATAAAACAAGAAATTTATAGAATAAGATAATCTACAAAGAAAATAATAAAAGTAAGAATAAAAGGAATTAGAATATAAGAAGAAAGAAAAAGTATAATAAAATATTACTTTGGATAGTTT
>NW_001863275.1:0-889 GCF_000209125.1 Entamoeba dispar SAW760
GATGAAGAGTTAAATGTCGTCAATTTTAATAAAAAGTACTAAGTATTAATCACATTAATATGCACTCTACAAAAAGATAAAAATTATTAATTCTGGTCGCTTTCTATCTGAGATAATTTTTGACATGTTTCTGTCTAAATTAGATGAAAGAAGTTAAATGTCGTCAATTTTAATAAAAAGTACTAAGTATTAATCACATTAATATGCACTCTACAAAAAGATAAAAATTATTAATTCTGGTCGCTTTCTATCTGAGATAATTTTTGACATGTTTCTGTCTAAATTAGACGAAAGAAGTTAAATGCGTCTGATTTTAATAAAAAGTACTAGGTATCTAGTAACTTTATATGGAACCTCCAAAAAATAAAGTTTTATCAGAAATGGTGAGGTTGTAGATGAGATACAAGTTCAACAATTTTATTGAAAAAAGGTGCACTTTTTTGATTTTAATAAAAAGTACTAGGTATCCAATATCGTTCTGTGGATCCTCCAAAAAATAAAGTTTTATCAGAAATGGTGAGGTTGTAGCAGAGATATTAATTCAACAATTTTATTGAAAAAAGGTGCACTTTTTATGATTTTAATATAAAGTACTAGGTATCCAATATCGTTCTGTGGATCCTCCAAAAAATAAAGTTTTATCAGAAATGGTGAGGTTGTAGCAGAGATATTAATTCAACAATTTTATTGAAAAAAGGTGCACTTTTTTGATTTTAATAAAAAGTACTAGGTATCCAATATCGTTCTGTGGATCCTCCAAAAAATAAAGTTTTATCAGAAATGGTGAGGTTGTAGCAGAGATATTAATTCAACAAATTTGTTGAAAAAGGTGCACTTTTTTGATTTTAATAAAAAGTACTAGGTATCCAATATCGTTCTGTGGATCCTC
>NW_001863274.1:0-1026 GCF_000209125.1 Entamoeba dispar SAW760
CTATTATTATATCTATTTTTGTTTTTATTCTATGTTATTGTTTGAATAGGGAACGTAGCTCAGTTGGTAGAGCGTAAGTCTCATAATCTTAAGGTCGTGAGTTCGATACTCACCGTTCCCACCTTTTTGTACATCTATATGACATCTATTACTATATTTTTACATCTATTAAACTTATATATTCCTTTTATTATACTTTTAGTGTACACTCTATTCTTTTATATTATCTATACTATTTTATACTATTTTATACTATCTTATACTACTTATACTACTTATAGTGTTTTATACTATGTAACTACTACTTCCTTTCCTTATATTCTTACTATCCCTATTAACTTTATTACCTTTATTACCTTTACTACCTTTACTACCTTTTATTATCTTTACTTTTGATATATGTGTTCTAGATATCATCCACCTCTGTACTTATGTACTTATCTGATAATGGGCATATGGCGCAATGGAAACGCATCAGACTTCGGATCTGAGGATTGCAGGTTCGATCCCTGCTATGCTCGTCTTTTTATCTATAACTTATCCTTATATTATATATACACCTTTATCTATACTATTATACTTATCCTATTTATATTATATATACTATACACTATTCTATTTATACACTATACTTTATATACTATTATTATTTTTATTATTTATAGACTATACACTATTCTATTATCTATACTTTATACTTTATACTTTATAGACTATAGACTATAGACTATTATTATATTTATACTTTATATTTTATATTTTATACTTTATATTTTATATTTTATACTTTATACTTTATAGACTATTATTATATCTATACTTTATACACTATAACCTATTAATATAGATATACACTATTATTATATGTTTCCACTATTATTATATCTATTTTTGTTTTTATTCTATGTTATTGTTTGAATAGGGAACGTAGCTCAGTTGGTAGAGCGTAAGTCTCATAATCTTAAGTCGTGAGTTCGATACTCACGTTCCACCTTTTGTACATCTATATGACATCTATACTATATT
>NW_001863273.1:0-879 GCF_000209125.1 Entamoeba dispar SAW760
AAATACATACATAAATATATAAATAAAGATATATATATATATATTTCTTTATTTATTTATTTATATATATCTTTATTTATATATCTATGTATGTATTTATTTCTATATTCCTTTATTTCTATATTTCTATATTTCTATATTCCTTTATTCCTTTATTCCTTTATTTAAAAAAAAACTCTCTATATAAAAACAAAAAGGTAGATTACCTGACGTTCCCATCTGTGTGAACATAATGGTACTGATCAGGCTCTAAGCATCTTTACTTCCGTGTTCGGATGGGAACGGGTGTATCCTACTTGATATGAACCTACCGTTATCCTACTTACTTATGACTATGACTATCATATATTTTCTTATATTATTATATTATTATATGACTATGTACTTTTATTATTATTCCTAGTCTGTTTATTTTATATCTTATCTTTCTTATGTCTTTTATATATCATATCTATATCTATATCTATATCATATCTATATCATTTATATAACTTATATCATTTATATAACTTATATCATTTATATAACTTATAACATTTATATAACTTATAACATTTATATAACTTATATATCCCTTTTTTTATCTTCCCAGTATTTTATGAATGTTATAGGGCTTGTGGCGCAATGGAAACGCATCAGACTACGAATCTGGGGATTGCAGGTTCGATCCCTGCCAAGCTCGTCTTTTTATTGACTAGATTACTTTACTTTAATCCCTTTCAACTTCTATAACCTTTATATTCTATTATATATATATTTCTTTATTTATATATATATATATATTTCTTTATTTATTTATTTATATATATCTTTATTTATATATCTATGTATGTATTTATTTCTATATTCCTTTATTTCTATATTTCTATATTTCTATAT
>NW_001863272.1:0-870 GCF_000209125.1 Entamoeba dispar SAW760
GATGTTGTATGATAATTGAACGATTTTATTCATCTTTTTAACGTTTGAATTGAAATAGTTTAAATAATAAAATAATATAGTTTTTTAATAGAAAAGATTTTTTGAAAAATGTTGATTTAAAAATAAATAACTTATACTTCATAAAATCTTGATTTAAAAAATGTTATTTCTACAATGAATAACAAAAAATAATCTATAAATAGAACACTATTATTTTAATAATTATTAATATCTCAAATGTACTGCGTCAAGAATTAATAACAACTGCATTTTTTAAGTGCATGATGTAAGGTAATAGATACCTAGTACTTTTTATTAAAATCAAAAAAGTGCACCTTTTTTCAATAAAATTGTTGAACTTGTATCTCATCTACAACCTCACCATTTCTGATAAAACTTTATTTTTTGGAGGTTCCATATAAAGTTACTAGATACCTAGTACTTTTTATTAAAATCAGACGCATTTAACTTCTTTCGTCTAATTTAGACAGAAACATGTCAAAAATTATCTCAGATAGAAAGCGACCAGAATTAATAATTTTTATCTTTTTGTAGAGTGCATATTAATGTGATTAATACTTAGTACTTTTTATTAAAATTGACGACATTTAACTTCTTTCATTTGGTTTAGATAAAAATAGAATAAATTAATATCTCAAATACATGACGATCACAATTAATAATTTTTATCTTTTTGCAGAGTGCTTTTGAAGATAATTGATATATAGTACTTTATATTAAAATCATAAAAAGTGCACCTTTTTTCAACAAATTTGTTGAATTAATATCTCTGCTACAACCTCACCATTTCTGATAAAACTTTATTTTTTGGAGGATCCACAGAACGATATTGGATACCTAGTACTTTTT
>NW_001863271.1:0-952 GCF_000209125.1 Entamoeba dispar SAW760
TAAATAAGGAGATTTAAATCCATTTTTCTATCTATAAGACAGAATCCTAGAATTTCACCTCTTTATTCAATCGGTAGGAGCGACGGGCGGTGTGTACAAAGGGCAGGGACGTATTCATCTCGAGTTAATGACTCGATATTACAAGGAATTCCTCGTTCAAAACAAATAATTCCAATCATTTATCCCTGTCATGTACGTTCTTTTGAGTTTTCCTTAACTATTTCAATCTCGGTACACCACTTACTATCCCTACCTATTAGACATAGCCTAATAAATAAGGTGTAAATGATAAAATGCTCTCTAGTAACTCCATTGTAGCGCGCGTGCGGCCCAAGATGTCTAAGGGCATCACAGACCTGTTATTGCTGAATGCTTCCTTTTTCTTTTTCCCACGTTAAAAGAGTTCTAATCGAAATTAGATAACTAACAATTAAAATAGGACAATTGAAATGTGTCCCTTTAAGAAGTGGTACTTACGCACCTGTTCTTGCGAACATTTCTGTCTTATAGGCAGAAAACTAATTAATAGGTTTCAGTCTCGTTCGTTACCGGAATTAACCTGACAAATCACTCCACCAACTAAGAACGGCCATGCACCACTACCCAATAAATCATGAAAGAACTCTTAATCTGTCATTCCTTCTACTGTTCGGTCTTGGTAAGTTTTCCCGTGTTGAGTCAAATTAAGCCGCAGGCTCCACTCCTGGTGTGCCCTTCCGTCAATTCCTTTAAGTTTCAGCCTTGTGACCATACTCCCCCTGAAGTCCATAAACTCAAGATTTCTCTTTAAGTTCTGAACAAGGTAGTATTGATATACTTGGATTTAGAAACAATGTTTCTTCATCTTTGTACATCTGAATTTCATCCAATCCTTGGTTGACATCGTTTATAGTTAGGACTACGACGGTATCTGATCGTCTTCGATCCCCCTAACTTTCGTTCTTGATTAATG
>NW_001863270.1:0-847 GCF_000209125.1 Entamoeba dispar SAW760
GCAGAAAACTAATTAATAGGTTTCAGTCTCGTTCGTTACCGGAATTAACCTGACAAATCACTCCACCAACTAAGAACGGCCATGCACCACTACCCAATAAATCATGAAAGAACTCTTAATCTGTCATTCCTTCTACTGTTCGGTCTTGGTAAGTTTTCCCGTGTTGAGTCAAATTAAGCCGCAGGCTCCACTCCTGGTGTGCCCTTCCGTCAATTCCTTTAAGTTTCAGCCTTGTGACCATACTCCCCCTGAAGTCCATAAACTCAAGATTTCTCTTTAAGTTCTGAACAAGGTAGTATTGATATACTTGGATTTAGAAACAATGTTTCTTCATCTTTGTACATCTGAATTTCATCCAATCCTTGGTTGACATCGTTTATAGTTAGGACTACGACGGTATCTGATCGTCTTCGATCCCCTAACTTTCGTTCTTGATTAATGGACCCAGTTGAGTGAAATGCTTTCGCTCTCGTGCATCTTATAGCGATCATGGATTTTCACCTCTCCCGTTATTTTCTGAATCACCCCAATTGTTCCTTTTAATCCTTCTCTCGAAATGTCTAATTGACATCTCCTCAGCATTGTCCCATGCTTGAATATTCATTAACATAATGTTTTGCTTTAAACACCTTATTTTATTCAAAGTAATGACAACTCAATTACTTGAATTGTCTCCTTCTTTGATTTTAATTTAACATTTCTAGAAACTTCACTTAATGTAAGTCTTCAAAATGTATAAAATCACATTTTAATTCAACTACGAGCGTTTTAATCACAGCAACTTTAATATACACTATTGGAGCTGGAATTACCGCGGCTGCTGGCACCAGACTTGCCCTCCAATTGA
>NW_001863269.1:0-1035 GCF_000209125.1 Entamoeba dispar SAW760
ACTATTAATCTTATTCCCTTTCATCCTTATATTGACTATATGTCACTTATATATTTCTTAAGGATTTCCATCTGTAATTTAGGATCGATTCACCCTAATCCAAGTAATGTTGTTTAGGAACCTTTCTCCTCTTCAGTTCTAAGATGTTTTTTTCCTCTTCTTAGTATTTGCTACTACCACCAAGATCTGCACTAAGGACAGTTTCAATCTAAATTACTTTAAATCTTTACTACTTTTGTTGTCCTTACGCCATTTCGTTTCCTTACTCGTTAAAATGTCTTCATTTTAACGGTCGAGTATCAGTTAAGAAATTATAATGCCATCCATTTTCAGGACTCATTCATTCGATAGGTGAGTTGTTACACATTCCTTAGCGGTTTCCGACTTCCATGGCCACCGTCCTATTGTCAATATGAATGAATACCTTTTGTGGTACTCGTTATGTTTCTTTTTGGCACTTTATCTCGACGTTCGGTTCATCCCGCATCGCCAGTCCTGCTTACCAGACTTGGCCGATTCAAAGTATGTTTATATTTAAATTCCTGAAGTGTATTTAACACTGAGAATTCTTCTTTGTTTATTCATAGTTTGACAAGATGTTGAGTGAAAATACTCACCCATTACACCTAATCATTATCTTTACCAATCAATACTATTAATACTTTGACCTTCCTAAGGGAATATTCAGGTGGAACCAGCTACTAGATAGTTCGATGAGTCTTTCGCCCCTATACTCAAATATGACAAGTAATTTGCACGTTAACACTGCGTGAATCTTCCACCAAAGTTTCCTTCGGCTTCAATCCGTTCAAGTATAGTTCACCATCTTTCGGGTCCTAACATATTTACTTCTTCTATTGAAAGATACTATTGCTAAATGTATTTCTACACTCTCATAGTTTTTCGTTTTCTCTTCATGTTATAGCTTTCCTGCTATTCTCATTCGCATCCATGTTAGACTCCTTGGTCCGTGTTTCAAGACGGGTAGATAATTTACTTCTTCAAGAGTTTCTATTCTCGGGATTAAATGTATTA
>NW_001863268.1:0-979 GCF_000209125.1 Entamoeba dispar SAW760
TCAGATGATCTAACACTCTTATTAATGATGTGTATGATAATGACGATTTATCATCTTTTAACGTTGAATGAAATAGTTAAATAATAAATATATAGTTTTTAATAGAAAAGATTTTTGAAAAATGTTGATTTAAAAATAAATAACTTATACTTCATAAAATCTTGATTTAAAAAATGTTATTTCTACAATGAATAACAAAAAATAATCTATAAATAGAACACTATTATTTTAATAATTATTAATATCTCAAATGTACTGCGTCAAGAATTAATAACAACTGCATTTTTTAAGTGCATGATGTAAGGTAATAGATACCTAGTACTTTTTATTAAAATCAAAAAAGTGCACCTTTTTTCAATAAAATTGTTGAACTTGTATCTCATCTACAACCTCACCATTTCTGATAAAACTTTATTTTTTGGAGGTTCCATATAAAGTTACTAGATACCTAGTACTTTTTATTAAAATCAGACGCATTTAACTTCTTTCGTCTAATTTAGACAGAAACATGTCAAAAATTATCTCAGATAGAAAGCGACCAGAATTAATAATTTTTATCTTTTTGTAGAGTGCATATTAATGTGATTAATACTTAGTACTTTTTATTAAAATTGACGACATTTAACTTCTTTCATTTGGTTTAGATAAAAATAGAATAAATTAATATCTCAAATACATGACGATCACAATTAATAATTTTTATCTTTTTGCAGAGTGCTTTTGAAGATAATTGATATATAGTACTTTATATTAAAATCATAAAAAGTGCACCTTTTTTCAACAAATTTGTTGAATTAATATCTCTGCTACAACCTCACCATTTCTGATAAAACTTTATTTTTTGGAGGATCCACAGAACGATATTGGATACCTAGTACTTTTTATTAAAATCAAAAAAGTGCACCTTTTTTCAATAAAATTGTTGAATTAATATCTCTGCTACAACCTCACCATTTCTGATAAAACTTTATTTTTGGAG
>NW_001863267.1:0-728 GCF_000209125.1 Entamoeba dispar SAW760
TAAAAATTTATAAGGTAAAAGTTGTTCAGAATTGAATTCTAAACAACTCTTTATTTAATGATGTTGTAATGATAAATTGAACGATTTTATTCATCTTTTTAACGTTTGAATTGAAATAGTTTAAATAATAAAATAATATAGTTTTTTAATAGAAAAGATTTTTTGAAAAATGTTGATTTAAAAATAAATAACTTATACTTCATAAAATCTTGATTTAAAAAATGTTATTTCTACAATGAATAACAAAAAATAATCTATAAATAGAACACTATTATTTTAATAATTATTAATATCTCAAATGTACTGCGTCAAGAATTAATAACAACTGCATTTTTTAAGTGCATGATGTAAGGTAATAGATACCTAGTACTTTTTATTAAAATCAAAAAAGTGCACCTTTTTTCAATAAAATTGTTGAACTTGTATCTCATCTACAACCTCACCATTTCTGATAAAACTTTATTTTTTGGAGGTTCCATATAAAGTTACTAGATACCTAGTACTTTTTATTAAAATCAGACGCATTTAACTTCTTTCGTCTAATTTAGACAGAAACATGTCAAAAATTATCTCAGATAGAAAGCGACCAGAATTAATAATTTTTATCTTTTTGTAGAGTGCATATTAATGTGATTAATACTTAGTACTTTTTATTAAAATTGACGACATTAAACTTCTTTCATTTGGTTTAGATAAAAATAGAATAAATTAATATCTCAAATACATGA
>NW_001863266.1:0-697 GCF_000209125.1 Entamoeba dispar SAW760
ATTTATAAGGTAAAGTTGTTCAGAATTGAATTCTAAACAATTCATTTCTCATACATAATTATGTTAAATAAAATGATGAAATAATCATGAAAAAATTGTTAAAAAATGAGGTCTTCAGATTACCTCCAAGAACATTTTTTACCTTATAAGTTTTCATTAAAACAACCTTGTTACAGAGATATGATAAAATTGACTCAGTGACAAAAAATATTGACTCTACTCATCTATACGTCCTTCAATACTTTATCTACAAAACAATTATTTTATTTGATATATCAGTATTATAATTATTATTTTATATTATATGAAAAACGATGTATATTTAAGATAAGTCATTTTTTGTGTCTCAAAAAAATCATGATAGAAGTATCATTTTTTATAAATTTTTATTAATAAATCACTTGTTTAAAATTAATATCTGAACAACTTTTACCTTATAAATTTTTATACTTTCGTTGACATTTTTTGAGATATGAATGATTATTTTTATTAAAGACTATTAAAAAATTATTTAATATCTTTATATCTCATTCTTTAAATTAAATTCTGTTTAACAATTATCTTAATCTGTATTAGTTATTATTCATGATTTATTTATTTTATTTTATCTTCATTATGTATTTCTTTTTAATATTAATCATTATTTTTTTATATTAATATCTCAAAAAATGTCAACGAAAGTATAAAAATTTATAAG
>NW_001863265.1:0-828 GCF_000209125.1 Entamoeba dispar SAW760
ACGTATTCATCTCGAGTTAATGACTCGATATTACAAGGAATTCCTCGTTCAAAACAAATAATTCCAATCATTTATCCCTGTCATGTACGTTCTTTTGAGTTTTCCTTAACTATTTCAATCTCGGTACACCACTTACTATCCCTACCTATTAGACATAGCCTAATAAATAAGGTGTAAATGATAAAATGCTCTCTAGTAACTCCATTGTAGCGCGCGTGCGGCCCAAGATGTCTAAGGGCATCACAGACCTGTTATTGCTGAATGCTTCCTTTTTCTTTTTCCCACGTTAAAAGAGTTCTAATCGAAATTAGATAACTAACAATTAAAATAGGACAATTGAAATGTGTCCCTTTAAGAAGTGGTACTTACGCACCTGTTCTTGCGAACATTTCTGTCTTATAGGCAGAAAACTAATTAATAGGTTTCAGTCTCGTTCGTTACCGGAATTAACCTGACAAATCACTCCACCAACTAAGAACGGCCATGCACCACTACCCAATAAATCATGAAAGAACTCTTAATCTGTCATTCCTTCTACTGTTCGGTCTTGGTAAGTTTTCCCGTGTTGAGTCAAATTAAGCCGCACGCTCCACTCCTGGTGTGCCCTTCCGTCAATTCCTTTAAGTTTCAGCCTTGTGACCATACTCCCCCTGAAGTCCATAAACTCAAGATTTCTCTTTAAGTTCTGAACAGGTAGTATTGATATACTTGGATTTAGAAACAATGTTTCTTCATCTTTGTACATCTGATTTCATCCAATCCTTGGTTGACATCGTTTATAGTAGGACTACGACGTATCTGATCGTCTCGATCCCTAACTTTCGTTCT
>NW_001863264.1:0-906 GCF_000209125.1 Entamoeba dispar SAW760
AGATAGAAAGGATCTAGAAATAAGAATAGAAAAGTATCTAGATGTATATATAGATATAAAGATAAGAACTAAGATGTAAGATGTAAGATGTAAGATATAAGATATAAGATATAAGATATAAGTAAACATATAGATTATAGGAGGCATAAAAAGTGTAAGGCCTCTGCGGGAATCGAACCCACGACCTTTCCCTTACTAGGGGAACGCACTGCCATCTATGCTAAGAGGCCTTCCAAGGATGGAGGTATATATAATATAAAAAAAAGGTGTAATATATATATAAAAAGTTGAAATAAATAAATATAAAAAGTTGGAATATATATATATAAAAGGTGTAATATATATAAAAGGTGTAATATATATAAAAGAAGGAATATATATATATATAAGGAAGAATAAATATAAATAAAAGATAAGGTATAATAAAATAATAAAGGTATAAAGTTATATAGATATATAAATATATATATAGATATAGATATAAAGGAATAAAGTAGAAAAGTAGAAAAGTAGAAATGATAAAGTTTAATATATAACATAAGTTATAAAGTGATAAGTGACATATATATAGATATAAAAGGGTACATAAAGATAGAATATAGTAAAATGCAAGAGGTGGGGTTCGAACCCACGCCTCCGAAGAGAACAGTACCTTAAACTGCCGCCTTGGACCACTCGGCCACTCTTGCTGGTTGTCATATAATAAAATCAAAGAATAAAAACACTATAAAGGTATAAAGGTATAAAGGTATAAAGGTATAACTCTATATAGGTATAAAGGTATAAGAGGAATAGAATAGTATAAAGGTATAAAGGTATAACACTATAACACTATAGTCATATAGTCATATAAAGGTATAACTCTATAAGAATATAAGAATAGAATAGGGTAACACTATAGGAATA
>NW_001863263.1:0-964 GCF_000209125.1 Entamoeba dispar SAW760
TGATATAAAGATATAAAGGATATAGATATAAAATAATAAAATATATATATATACATATAAAAAAATAAAGAAGTAAGTTTAAGTTATAAAAGGTTATATAAAAGAGTGAATAAGTTAGTCGGAATAGTTAAAGAATAGAATAGTATAGTCATATAAACATATAAACATATAAACATATAATAATATATAGATAATATAAATAGAAAGAAATATATATAATATAAACATAATATGTAAACAGATTATATGATAAAGTAGTTATAGTAAGCTCTCATAGCTCAGTCGGTAGAGCATGGTGCTAATAACGCCAGGGTCGCAGGTTCGAAACCTGCTGAGAGCATTGTTTTTAAAGAAATACATACATATTATACATATTATACATATTATACATATTATACATATACATACATGAGAGTATTTGTATAAAAGGAATAAAGTAATAAAGTAATAAAGGAATAAAGTATAAAAAGAATATAGTAATATAGTAATAAAGGAATAAAGTATAAAAGGAATAAAGTATAAAAGGAATAAAGTATAAAAGGAATAAAGTATAAAAGGAATATAGTAATAAAGGAATATAATAATAAAGGATATAAGTATAAGTATAAGTATAAGTCATGAATATAAAATAGAATATAGAATATAAAGGATATAATATATAATATATAAAGTAGAATATATACATATAATATATATAATAAATATAATAATATATAATATATAATATATAAGGGAAGTACATAAAAAGAATATAGTATAGATTAAATATAGATGAAGGGGGCTTAGCTCAGTGGCAGAGCAGCTGACTCCAGATCAGCCGGTCAGTGGTTCAATCCCTCTAGCCCTCACTTTTTATACATATAGTATCCATAAAGTATAGATAAAGTAAGATATAGTATATCTAGTGTATAAGTAGAGGATACATATAGTAAGATAGTAAGATAGTATGATAGTATGATAGTAT
>NW_001863262.1:0-931 GCF_000209125.1 Entamoeba dispar SAW760
TTTGTAGATTATCTTATTCTATAAATTTCTTGTTTTATTTTAAAAGATTATTTCTTTTCTTTTAATGATCCTTCCGCAGGTTCACCTACGGAAACCTTGTTACGACTTCTCCTTCCTCTAAATAAGGAGATTTAAATCCATTTTTCTATCTATAAGACAGAATCCTAGAATTTCACCTCTTTATTCAATCGGTAGGAGCGACGGGCGGTGTGTACAAAGGGCAGGGACGTATTCATCTCGAGTTAATGACTCGATATTACAAGGAATTCCTCGTTCAAAACAAATAATTCCAATCATTTATCCCTGTCATGTACGTTCTTTTGAGTTTTCCTTAACTATTTCAATCTCGGTACACCACTTACTATCCCTACCTATTAGACATAGCCTAATAAATAAGGTGTAAATGATAAAATGCTCTCTAGTAACTCCATTGTAGCGCGCGTGCGGCCCAAGATGTCTAAGGGCATCACAGACCTGTTATTGCTGAATGCTTCCTTTTTCTTTTTCCCACGTTAAAAGAGTTCTAATCGAAATTAGATAACTAACAATTAAAATAGGACAATTGAAATGTGTCCCTTTAAGAAGTGGTACTTACGCACCTGTTCTTGCGAACATTTCTGTCTTATAGGCAGAAAACTAATTAATAGGTTTCAGTCTCGTTCGTTACCGGAATTAACCTGACAAATCACTCCACCAACTAAGAACGGCCATGCACCACTACCCAATAAATCATGAAAGAACTCTTAATCTGTCATTCCTTCTACTGTTCGGTCTTGGTAAGTTTTCCCGTGTTGAGTCAAATTAAGCCGCAGCTCCACTCCTGGTGTGCCCTTCCGTCATTCCTTTAAGTTTCAGCCTTGTGACCATACTCCCCCTGAAGTCATAACTCAAGATTCTCTTTAAGTCTGACAAGGTAGTATTGATATACTGG
>NW_001863261.1:0-525 GCF_000209125.1 Entamoeba dispar SAW760
CTGCAAAAAGATAAAAATTATTAATTGTGATCGTCATGTATTTGAGATATTAATTTATTCTATTTTTATCTAAACCAAATGAAAGAAGTTAAATGTCGTCAATTTTAATAAAAAGTACTAAGTATTAATCACATTAATATGCACTCTACAAAAAGATAAAAATTATTAATTCTGGTCGCTTTCTATCTGAGATAATTTTTGACATGTTTCTGTCTAAATTAGACGAAAGAAGTTAAATGCGTCTGATTTTAATAAAAAGTACTAGGTATCTAGTAACTTTATATGGAACCTCCAAAAAATAAAGTTTTATCAGAAATGGTGAGGTTGTAGATGAGATACAAGTTCAACAATTTTATTGAAAAAAGGTGCACTTTTTTGATTTTAATAGAAAGTACTAGGTATCTATTACCTTACATCATGCACTTAAAAAATGCAGTTGTTATTAATTCTTGACGCAGTACATTTGAGATATTAATAATTATTAAAATAATAGTGTTCTATTTATAGATTATTTTTTGTTATTCA
>NW_001863260.1:0-848 GCF_000209125.1 Entamoeba dispar SAW760
AGGGTAAATTTGAAAAGAAAACAAAAATTATTAAAAGGATTCAAAGAATATAATGATAAAAGAAGAAGAAAATTAATAAAAAATAAAAAAATAAGAAAAAGGAGAACTTGAATAATTTTAAATTATAATAAACAAATGAAATTACATCATTCCATTCACTCTCTACTAAAGAAAATGACTGGTCGTGAAATACTTTTATAAAAGTATATTTCAGTTTAAATAAAAGAATAAATAATATATTTGGTATTTCAGTATGTCAATAAGGGATAAATTATGTTGAAAAATACGTTAATCAAATTATATTCATACTAATTAATTAAAGAATAATCAAATTATTACTATTATTACTAATGGAATTAGTTTTAGTTCAAATAAACTATTAATTTAACATATTTTGAAATAAAGAAAAATATAGAAAAGCAAAAATTAAATAAATAACAGAAATAAGAAATTAATAAAAAGTAAAGTCATAAGAAATACTCAACATAATAATAAAAAAGAAAGAGAATAAAAGAAAGAAGAAATAAAAAATAAGAAAGAATAGAAATTGAAAAGTGTAGATGAGAAAGGACAGATAAGAGTAGAAGAAAGCCTACTTAGTATAAATTAAAAAGAACATGAAGTACTTCTATATCACTATATTCACATCTATGATATCCATAGTATTTCATTAATCAAATATATGTTTATAAATAATATATCTTTTACCATTATTTCCCATGGAATTATTATACGAAGAACTTTTAATAAATATAGAGAAACATTAATAAGTAAATCAAATAAAGATAATATTAGTAGAAATAGAATTAGTGGAATGAAAATAATAAATTGTCATATTTTTTCAGGAG
>NW_001863259.1:0-730 GCF_000209125.1 Entamoeba dispar SAW760
ATACCTACTATACCTACTACTCTTACTACTCCTACTTTCCCCCTCCCCTTTATTGTTAATGGGGGTGTAGCTCAGATGGTAGAGCACTCGCTTTGCATGCGAGGGGCAAGGGGATCGATACCCCTCACCTCCATTATTATCTATTATTACCTTTTATTCTTTTATGTTATTTCTTATATATCTTATATTCTCTTTTATATACAGTAGTACTTCCTTATTCTTATTATATTAAAAATTTATGTATATATATATATATATTATTATGTTTATTCTTATTTTATATATGTGTATATGTATATATATATATATTTATGTACCTTATATATATCCATTTATTCTTTTATCTTTTATTAACTTATATCCTTATATTTTTATGTTTAAAACGACCGACTTTCCTTATATTTTTATGAATAAAACGACAATGGGAGGATTCGAACCTACGCTCCAAATGGAAACTCCTTAGCAGGGAGCCGCCTTAACCGCTCGGCCACATTGTCTTTGATTAATATTGCTATCTCTTATTATATATTTTTTTATAAATTTTATACTTATTATATCTTATTTATATATATATTCTATCTTTTTTTTTATATCTATTTTATATCTTCTATTCACTTATTCATATATATATATATTTATTTATATATTTATATATATATACAACTCTTACCTTCATATATTACACTTATTCATGTATATATATACAACTCTTACCTTCTTATAGAAGTCT
>NW_001863258.1:0-299 GCF_000209125.1 Entamoeba dispar SAW760
CTCTAATTTCACAATTAAATAAAGTAAACGATCTTTAGAATAAAAAATTCTTGAAAAATGGACTTAAATTCTTTTAGTCTATTTCCATTGTAATGTTTTGTTTTCCACTAATTTTGTCATTAAAATCTGCAGTACTACCTAATTGATGAACTGAATAAATTAATTCACATTCATTTTTACCAACCCATTTCTGAAGACTTTCAATGTCTAGTGTTGAAATGACCGTTGATAAATTATTGAATTTACTTAGTTGTATGTGACTAAGAGGTTTTGATGTCAATTGATCTATCCAATCATGT
>NW_001863257.1:0-768 GCF_000209125.1 Entamoeba dispar SAW760
ATTTCCTCTTATACACCTATTCTTATTATAAAAATACGCCCCCCGTGGGGCTCGAACCCACGACCGCGCGGTTAAGAGCCGCGCGCTCTACCGACTGAGCTAGGAAGGCTCACAGATTATTAGTATTCTTGACTTCTAGACTATGACTATATTTATATATATTTTTATATTTATTTAAATTTTATTTTATTATTTATGTTTATTTTATATATGTAATGACTTATTATATTTATTCCTTTTTATTTCTATATTTCTTTATATATTATATATTACTTATTACTTATTACTTATTACTTATTTTATACCTATTATATATAGACTATCTTTACTATACCTTATTCTTATTTTTTACTTTTTACTTTTTACTTTTTATTTCTTCTATGTATATATATATATTATATATGTACTTATGTACTTCTTATTCTTTTATGTATATATGTACTTATGTATATATTTATATATTTATATATGTATATATTTATATATGTATATATGTATATATGTACCCTCTTATTATGTTTATCCTATTATTACCCTTCTTATTACTCCTTATAACTTTATCCTATTATTACCTATTCAACTTATGCTTATCATATTTACTTTATCATATCTACTTTATTATTTCTACTTTATCATTTCTGCTTATCATATCTACTTTATCATTTCTGCTTATCATATCTACTTTAACATTTCTGCTTAACTTCTGCTTAACTTATGCTTACTGAAAGCTTCCGTGGCTCAGTCGGCAGAGCGAACGGCTGTTAACCG
>NW_001863256.1:0-948 GCF_000209125.1 Entamoeba dispar SAW760
GTCTCTTTTGTTAGAAGAAAGAGAACTCTTCCGTAGATTTTCACACTCCATTTTAAAGTTCATGATATGTTACCATTTTATTCGATTTAATCTTATTTCTAAGATTTAATCATTAATTCTCTTGATTAAGAACTATTAATCTTATTCCCTTTCAATCCTTATATTGACTATATGTCACTTATATATTTCTTAAGGATTTCCATCTGTAATTTAGGATCGATTCACCCTAATCCAAGTAATGTTGTTTAGGAACCTTTCTCCTCTTCAGTTCTAAGATGTTTTTTTCCTCTTCTTAGTATTTGCTACTACCACCAAGATCTGCACTAAGGACAGTTTCAATCTAAATTACTTTAAATCTTTACTACTTTTGTTGTCCTTACGCCATTTCGTTTCCTTACTCGTTAAAATGTCTTCATTTTAACGGTCGAGTATCAGTTAAGAAATTATAATGCCATCCATTTTCAGGACTCATTCATTCGATAGGTGAGTTGTTACACATTCCTTAGCGGTTTCCGACTTCCATGGCCACCGTCCTATTGTCAATATGAATGAATACCTTTTGTGGTACTCGTTATGTTTCTTTTTGGCACTTTATCTCGACGTTCGGTTCATCCCGCATCGCCAGTCCTGCTTACCAGACTTGGCCGATTCAAAGTATGTTTATATTTAAATTCCTGAAGTGTATTTAACACTGAGAATTCTTCTTTGTTTATTCATAGTTTGACAAGATGTTGAGTGAAAATACTCACCCATTACACCTAATCATTATCTTTACCAATCAATACTATTAATACTTTGACCTTCCTAAGGAATATTCAGTGGAACCAGCTACTAGATAGTTCGATGAGTCTTTCGCCCCTATACTCAATATGACAAGTAATTTGCACGTTAACACTGCGTGAATCTTCCACCAAAGTTTCCTTCGGCTTCATCCGTTCAGTATAGTCA
>NW_001863255.1:0-929 GCF_000209125.1 Entamoeba dispar SAW760
GTTCTGTGGATCCTCCAAAAATAAAGTTTTATCAGAAATGGTGAGGTTGTAGCAGAGATATTAATTCAACAATTTTATTGAAAAAAGGTGCACTTTTTTGATTTTAATAAAAAGTACTAGGTATCCAATATCGTTCTGTGGATCCTCCAAAAAATAAAGTTTTATCAGAAATGGTGAGGTTGTAGCAGAGATATTAATTCAACAAATTTGTTGAAAAAAGGTGCACTTTTTTGATTTTAATAAAAAGTACTAGGTATCCAATATCGTTCTGTGGATCCTCCAAAAAATAAAGTTTTATCAGAAATGGTGAGGTTGTAGCAGAGATATTAATTCAACAATTTTATTGAAAAAAGGTGCACTTTTTATGATTTTAATATAAAGTACTAGGTATCCAATATCGTTCTGTGGATCCTCCAAAAAATAAAGTTTTATCAGAAATGGTGAGGTTGTAGCAGAGATATTAATTCAACAAATTTGTTGAAAAAAGGTGCACTTTTTTGATTTTAATATAAAGTACTAGGTATCCAATATCGTTCTGTGGATCCTCCAAAAAATAAAGTTTTATCAGAAATGGTGAGGTTGTAGCAGAGATATTAATTCAACAATTTTATTGAAAAAAGGTGCACTTTTTTGATTTTAATAAAAAGTACTAGGTATCCAATATCGTTCTGTGGATCCTCCAAAAAATAAAGTTTTATCAGAAATGGTGAGGTTGTAGCAGAGATATTAATTCAACAAATTTGTTGAAAAAAGGTGCACTTTTTATGATTTTAATATAAAGTACTATATATCAATTATCTTCAAAAGCACTCTGCAAAAGATAAAAATTATTAATTGTGATCGTCATGTATTTGAGATATTAATTTATTCTATTTTTATCTAAACCAAATGAAAGAAGTTAAATGTCGTCATTTTAATAAAAGTACTAA
>NW_001863254.1:0-959 GCF_000209125.1 Entamoeba dispar SAW760
TCTTATCTTTCTTATGTCTTTTATATATCATATCTATATCTATATCTATATCATATCTATATCATTTATATAACTTATATCATTTATATAACTTATATCATTTATATAACTTATAACATTTATATAACTTATAACATTTATATAACTTATATATCCCTTTTTTTATCTTCCCAGTATTTTATGAATGTTATAGGGCTTGTGGCGCAATGGAAACGCATCAGACTACGAATCTGGGGATTGCAGGTTCGATCCCTGCCAAGCTCGTCTTTTTATTGACTAGATTACTTTACTTTAATCCCTTTCAACTTCTATAACCTTTATATTCTATTATATATATATTTCTTTATTTATATATATATATATATTTCTTTATTTATTTATTTATATATATCTTTATTTATATATCTATGTATGTATTTATTTCTATATTCCTTTATTTCTATATTTCTATATTTCTATATTCCTTTATTCCTTTATTCCTTTATTTAAAAAAAAACTCTCTATATAAAAACAAAAAGGTAGATTACCTGACGTTCCCATCTGTGTGAACATAATGGTACTGATCAGGCTCTAAGCATCTTTACTTCCGTGTTCGGATGGGAACGGGTGTATCCTACTTGATATGAACCTACCGTTATCCTACTTACTTATGACTATGACTATCATATATTTTCTTATATTATTATATTATTATATGACTATGTACTTTTATTATTATTCCTAGTCTGTTTATTTTATATCTTATCTTTCTTATGTCTTTTATATATCATATCTATATCTATATCTATATCATATCTATATCATTTATATAACTTATATCATTTATATAACTTATATCATTTATATAACTTATAACATTTATATAACTTATAACATTTATATAACTTATATATCCCTTTTTTATCTTCCCAGTATTTATGATGTATAGGCTTGTGGCGCATGGAACGCATCAGACTACG
>NW_001863253.1:0-936 GCF_000209125.1 Entamoeba dispar SAW760
AATATAAAAGATATAAAAGATATAAAAAATATAAAAGATATAAAAGTTGAAATATATATATTAAGTACATAAATAATAAATAGGAACACTAAGTCTAAAAAGATGCTCACACCAGGAATCGAACCTGGGTTATCAAAGCCACAATCTGATGTACTACCTCTGTACTATGTGAGCTTATATTAATAAGCAAAACATACAAACATATAGATACACATACATATACACATACATATACACATACATATACACATAGATACACATATAGAAATACACATAGATACACATATACATATACACATAGATACACATATACATATACACATAGATACACATATAGAAATACACATAGATACACTTATAAGTAAAGTACATAAGTAATATAATAAGGTAAAACTGTGAATAGAAATAATAGATAATAAATATAAAAGGAAGTAATGTATATATAGAAATATAAAGTAAGATATAGAAGAAATAAGATAGTAAGTTAGGCACATAATAGAGAAATATAATAAAAGGTGATATAGATAGTAAATAGTAGATAGTAGGTATAAGGTATAAGGTATAAAGTAATAAGTAATAAGTATAAAAGTATAAAAATAGAAAGGTATAATAGGTATAATAGGTAATAATAGGTATAAAAAGGGAATAAAAAATATAAAAGATATAAAAGATATAAAAAATATAAAAGATATAAAAGTTGAAATATATATATTAAGTACATAAATAATAAATAGGAACACTAAGTCTAAAAAGATGCTCACACCAGGAATCGAACCTGGGTTATCAAAGCCACAATCTGATGTACTACCTCTGTACTATGTGAGCTTATATTAATAAGCAAACATACAAACATATAGATACACATACATATACACATACATATACACATACATATACACATAGATACACATATAGAAATACACATAGATACACATA
>NW_001863252.1:0-953 GCF_000209125.1 Entamoeba dispar SAW760
TAATTACATGTACCAAAATATATAATAATATAATATTTCATACCACAAATAAATTACGTTCAAAATTATATAAAATATTTTTCAAGTGTTATATTAGTTAAAAAATCAATAAATAATTAAATATCTATATTTCTTTAAAAAGTAATAAATATCAAACACATTATAGTTTATTACTCATAACTATAATTATTATTAATTATGATAGTTATGTATTTGAGATATTAACTTTTTTATCTAAACTAGATGAAAGAAGTTAAATGTCGTCAATTTTAATAAAAAGTACTAAGTATTAATCACATTAATATGCACTCTACAAAAAGATAAAAATTATTAATTCTGGTCGCTTTCTATCTGAGATAATTTTTGACATGTTTCTGTCTAAATTAGATGAAAGAAGTTAAATGTCGTCAATTTTAATAAAAAGTACTAAGTATTAATCACATTAATATGCACTCTACAAAAAGATAAAAATTATTAATTCTGGTCGCTTTCTATCTGAGATAATTTTTGACATGTTTCTGTCTAAATTAGACGAAAGAAGTTAAATGCGTCTGATTTTAATAAAAAGTACTAGGTATCTAGTAACTTTATATGGAACCTCCAAAAAATAAAGTTTTATCAGAAATGGTGAGGTTGTAGATGAGATACAAGTTCAACAATTTTATTGAAAAAAGGTGCACTTTTTTGATTTTAATAAAAAGTACTAGGTATCCAATATCGTTCTGTGGATCCTCCAAAAAATAAAGTTTTATCAGAAATGGTGAGGTTGTAGCAGAGATATTAATTCAACAATTTTATTGAAAAAGGTGCACTTTTTATGATTTTAATATAAAGTACTAGGTATCCAATATCGTTCTGTGGATCCTCCAAAAATAAAGTTTTATCAGAAATGGTGAGGTTGTAGCAGAGATATTAATTCAACAATTTATTGAAAAAGTGCACTTTTTGATTTA
>NW_001863251.1:0-962 GCF_000209125.1 Entamoeba dispar SAW760
GCTTAGAGCCTGATCAGTACCATTATGTTCACACAGATGGGAACGTCAGGTAATCTACCTTTTTGTTTTTATATAGAGAGTTTTTTTTTAAATAAAGGAATAAAGGAATAAAGGAATATAGAAATATAGAAATATAGAAATAAAGGAATATAGAAATAAATACATACATAGATATATAAATAAAGATATATATAAATAAATAAATAAAGAAATATATATATATATATAAATAAAGAAATATATATATAATAGAATATAAAGGTTATAGAAGTTGAAAGGGATTAAAGTAAAGTAATCTAGTCAATAAAAAGACGAGCTTGGCAGGGATCGAACCTGCAATCCCCAGATTCGTAGTCTGATGCGTTTCCATTGCGCCACAAGCCCTATAACATTCATAAAATACTGGGAAGATAAAAAAAGGGATATATAAGTTATATAAATGTTATAAGTTATATAAATGTTATAAGTTATATAAATGATATAAGTTATATAAATGATATAAGTTATATAAATGATATAGATATGATATAGATATAGATATAGATATGATATATAAAAGACATAAGAAAGATAAGATATAAAATAAACAGACTAGGAATAATAATAAAAGTACATAGTCATATAATAATATAATAATATAAGAAAATATATGATAGTCATAGTCATAAGTAAGTAGGATAACGGTAGGTTCATATCAAGTAGGATACACCCGTTCCCATCCGAACACGGAAGTAAAGATGCTTAGAGCCTGATCAGTACCATTATGTTCACACAGATGGGAACGTCAGGTAATCTACCTTTTTGTTTTTATATAGAGAGTTTTTTTTTAATAAAGGAATAAAGGAATAAAGGATATAGAAATATAGAAATATAGAAATAAAGGATATAGAAATAATACATACTAGATATATAATAAAGATATATATAATAATAATAAGAATTTTTTTTATTTTTAATAAGAA
>NW_001863250.1:0-938 GCF_000209125.1 Entamoeba dispar SAW760
TTATATTAGAAGATAAAATAAATAAGAATAATAAATGATATGACAATAGTCTGTGATAAGAAGATAATTCTAGCATTTACTAATAAACTTGAAATGTATAGATTTCTCCATTTCATAATAAAACAAATTAATAAACTAAAATGAAAATAATTCAAGTAGTAATAACAATAAATATGTTATTTAATAAAGAATCACTAAACATGATAAAAGAACAAGATATAATAATTAAAAACATGAAAGACATAATGAAATACTGTGGATAACACGAAAGTGAATATAGAGATATAGAAGTACCTTATGAACAAGATTCTGTAGAGAGTGAATGATGTAATCTCACCTGAACAAAGAGAAGTAGATAAAACACGATCTACTGATACTTAATTTATTAGTTTTTATTTTTATTTAAATGACAATAAAATAATGTTCTATAATTTATATAAAAGACTAATCTTAAAGGAAAAAGAAAATTTATTATTCTACTTTATCATGTTTATTTTTATTAACAAATATTAAAAAAAAAAGAAAAAACTCATAAAAATGATTTTATTATATGATAGTAGAAGAACCCATATTTCAAATAAATATTGTTGTTCTTGGAGATTCAAAGGTTGGTAAAACTGCATTGTTAATGACGTATTGTGATAGAAGATTTCCTCATGACTATATCCCTATTATGTTTGATGGAATCGCAGTAGTTAGGACATACAGAGGAGATCAATATCATATAGTAATAAAAGAATGTTCTGGAATGAAAAATTATAAATATCTTAGGAGGAGTTTATATATAGGTGCTGATTTCTTTGTCATATGCTATTCTGTTAATAACCCTAAATCCCTCAGTAGTGCTGAAACTATTTGGGCACCTGAGGTTCATCGCCAAAACCCAAATGCACCAATTATTCTTGTGGAACAAAAACAGATTTAAGAAATAAAGAAAA
>NW_001863249.1:0-939 GCF_000209125.1 Entamoeba dispar SAW760
AATAAGGGATATATAATAATAAAGTATAAAGTATAAAGTATAAAGTATAAGTAATATACATACATAGATACATAGATACATAGAAAGGTTTAGATAGATAGATATATAGTCGTAGAAGTAGAAGTAGAAGTATATATAATAATATAGATACATATATATATATATATATAAGATGATATGAATAAATAAAGATAAACAGTTAAACAGTTAAACAGTTAAAGAAATAAACATATACATATACATATAAAGTTGTGTACTAATATAAAATGGTTCCACCCGGGTTTGAACCGGGGACCCTCACTACGTAAAAGTGATGTGATAACCAACTACACCATGAAACCAACGAACATAATAGTCAGAAAGACTGAAAAGGGTCATATAGGATATATAATAAATATAATAAATATAATATATATAATATATATAATATATATAATAAATATGATAAATATGTTATAAGTATAGTGTATATATATAAAATAATAAGAATAAAGTAAAAATATATAGAATAGATAATATATAATATATAATAAGTTTAAATAGATAATATAAAAAACAAAAAGGTAGATTACCTGACGTTCCCATCTGTGTGAACATAATGGTACTGATCAGGCTCTAAGCATCTTTACTTCCGTGTTCGGATGGGAACGGGTGTATCCTACTTGATATGAACCTACCGATGAAAGAATAAGAAATAGACTAAAGAGGTATAATTATAAAAAGGTATAATTATAAAGAGGTATAAATTATAAAAAGGTATAATTATAAAAAAAAGGTAAATAAGGGATATATAATAATAAAGTATAAAGTATAAAGTATAAAGTATAAGTAATATACATACATAGATACATAGATACATAGAAAGGTTTAGATAGATAGATATATAGTCGTAGAAGTAGAAATGGAAGTATATATAATAATATAGATACATATATATAT
>NW_001863248.1:0-929 GCF_000209125.1 Entamoeba dispar SAW760
TGTTATAAGTTATATAAATGATATAAGTTATATAAATGATATAAGTTATATAAATGATATAGATATGATATAGATATAGATATAGATATGATATATAAAAGACATAAGAAAGATAAGATATAAAATAAACAGACTAGGAATAATAATAAAAGTACATAGTCATATAATAATATAATAATATAAGAAAATATCTGATAGTCATAGTCATAAGTAAGTAGGATAACGGTAGGTTCATATCAAGTAGGATACACCCGTTCCCATCCGAACACGGAAGTAAAGATGCTTAGAGCCTGATCAGTACCATTATGTTCACACAGATGGGAACGTCAGGTAATCTACCTTTTTGTTTTTATATAGAGAGTTTTTTTTTAAATAAAGGAATAAAGGAATAAAGGAATATAGAAATATAGAAATATAGAAATAAAGGAATATAGAAATAAATACATACATAGATATATAAATAAAGATATATATAAATAAATAAATAAAGAAATATATATATATATATAAATAAAGAAATATATATATAATAGAATATAAAGGTTATAGAAGTTGAAAGGGATTAAAGTAAAGTAATCTAGTCAATAAAAAGACGAGCTTGGCAGGGATCGAACCTGCAATCCCCAGATTCGTAGTCTGATGCGTTTCCATTGCGCCACAAGCCCTATAACATTCATAAAATACTGGGAAGATAAAAAAAGGGATATATAAGTTATATAAATGTTATAAGTTATATAAATGTTATAAGTTATATAAATGATATAAGTTATATAAATGATATAAGTTATATAAATGATATAGATATGATATAGATATAGATATAGATATGATATATAAAAGACATAAGAAAGATAAGATATAAAATAAACAGACTAGGAATAATAATAAAAGTACATAGTCATATAATAATATAATAATATAAGAAAATA
>NW_001863247.1:0-724 GCF_000209125.1 Entamoeba dispar SAW760
CTTACTTCTCTTTTGTATTTATATCCATTTTTCCTTTCTTTATTCTCCTACTTTTGACTTCTTTTTTATTTACTAATTATACTAAAAAACAAACTTATATTATTTAAATCTGTTCTGTCATCTAATTACTTTTATATAGTTAGATCAAGTACAATTTTCTTTATATTCAGTCTTATATTTATTTCTTTAAATTCTTTCATTCTTAACAACATATATCTATTATGATTATATTAAATTCTTTTAATAATCATTTCTTATTTCTTTAATTAATCTCTTCTATGAGATTACTTATTCTGTTTATCTCTTATATTATTCTCCCTAAATATTATGAATACTTATTTTATTTATTATTTTATTGACAAACTGTGCTATTCTCTCATAATTTATTATTTAAACAAACGTAAATGCTATATTCTCTCTTTATTATTCCTCTCATTATATAGTAGCATTAATTATTATTAATCATCCTTATTCTCTTAATGCTTTTATGGTAATGTATGTTTATGGTTTTATTTAATGAAGCTGTAAATATGTTTATAATTTATTTTAAGAATGCTTAACATAATTAAATACTACTCAAAATAGTTTTGTTTCTCGTGGGTTTTTTGAGACCCAAAACTATTTTGAATTTTCGAATTATTTAATTCGAAATTCTTCAACAGAAGATTTATTTCTTCTTTTCTCATCTGTCCTTTATTGGGTTTATACCCATTTTTTGACATTT
>NW_001863246.1:0-971 GCF_000209125.1 Entamoeba dispar SAW760
ATAATATAGTAAAAAAGAAATATAATAAATAAAAATAAATATATATAAGAAAGGAATAATATATATTTTATTGTAACAAAAAATAGTATAATAAATAGTCATATATATACTTATAAAAAGAAATATTATAGTATAAAAAGTGAACTCTTCAACGGGGATTCGAACCCCGGTCTTTCACGTGACAGGCGAAGATACTAACCAGCTATACTATTGAAGACTTCTAATAAATTAGTATAAAAATGGGGGGAGTACTGTAAAGTAAGATAATTAAGTAATAAAGGAATAAAGGAATAAAGTAATAAAGGAATATAGGAATAAAGTAATAAAGGAATAAAGGAATAAAGTAATATAGGAATAAAGTAATAAAGGAATAAAGGAATAAAGTAATAAAGTAATAAAGTAAGATATTAAAGGTATATAAAGTATAAAGGATATGATATATGATATATAATATAAAGGATATAATATATATAATAAATAATATATATATATATATAATAGGTGTATAAAAAGTGTAAGGATAATAAGTATATAAGTAAAATATGGTAGAGGTATATATATATAAAAGAAAGGATAAAATATAAGAAAGAATAGTTATAGTTATATATATATAGTTAGATGTATAAAGGTTGATATAATGATAGTTATATAATAAAAACAGAAAATACATACATACATAAATAAATATATATATATAGGTTCATATAATAATAGTACTCAGATTGACAGTGTGGCCGAGTGGTCTAAGGCGATTGACTTGAAATCAATTATCCTCTGGATGCGTAGGTTCAAATCCTGCCACTGTCGTACTCTTTTTATAAAGAATATAAATAATATAGTAAAAAAGAAATATAATAAATAAAAATAAATATATATAAGAAAGGAATAATATATATTTTATTGTAACAAAAATAGTATAATAAATAGTCATATATATACTTATAAAAGAAATATTATAGTATAAAAAGTGA
>NW_001863245.1:0-406 GCF_000209125.1 Entamoeba dispar SAW760
TAATGGTACTGATCAGGCTCTAAGCATCTTTACTTCCGTGTTCGGATGGGAACGGGTGTATCCTACTTGATATGAACCTACCGTTATCCTACTTACTTATGACTATGACTATCATATATTTTCTTATATTATTATATTATTATATGACTATGTACTTTTATTGTTATTCCTAGTCTGTTTATTTTATATCTTATCTTTCTTATGTCTTTTATATATCATATCTATATCTATATCTATATCATATCTATATCATTTATATAACTTATATCATTTATATAACTTATATCATTTATATAACTTATAACATTTATATAACTTATAACATTTATATAACTTATATATCCCTTTTTTTATCTTCCCAGTATTTTATGAATGTTATAGGGCTTGTGGCGCAATGGAAACGCAT
>NW_001863244.1:0-845 GCF_000209125.1 Entamoeba dispar SAW760
TTTTTTAAGAAATAAAAATTGGAAAGAGAAGTTAATAAAGAAAATAGAATTTTATATAATAAGATTTGATTATATTTTTATTCTCTTTTTCTCTTTCTTTTCTGTCATTTCTTTATCTGAAAGAAATACATTTTAACAACATTTATTTCATCTCAATCACAACATTTCGTTTTGATGTGACACATTCTTCTTTTCCACAATAGACTTTTCAAATCAATTCTGTTCAATCTGTTTTGTTAACGTGATGATTCTCTCTTTTATTTGTTATTTTCTTATATAACAAATTACCATAACTACCATCCTTCCTATTTGAATAACTCCTTCACTTATTTTATCACTTAAATTAAATATAAATTCTAATATTGGTATTATTCTTTAATATCAAATTTCTTCATTTCTTTATTCTTCCTTTTGATTCTAATGAAAATAAATATGATTTTGGATCATTTATACAATGATTAACTTCATCAATTTTCTCATTAACATATCCTCAAAAGTTATTTCCTTTTGTATCTTCAATAATATTTATTATATCTTCTTTATTTATTATCCTTTGTTCAAATACTGATGTGTTCTGATTCCAATCATCTTTATCTGAATCAAATAGTATATTTGATTACTTTTCTATTTGATTCTTTATTATTTCTATTGTTTTAATTGTTTCTTGACTTTTTTCTATTATTAGTTTTCTTCTTCTTTCTGTTTCATCAATCCTATCAAATATTCCTTCTCCTCTTTTAATAGCTTCTGAATATGTTTCATCTGCTTTTATTTCAAATATCTCATTTTTAATACTTCCTAAATAATAATGATAATGTTTATTAATATCATCAATTGATTGTTGA
>NW_001863243.1:0-960 GCF_000209125.1 Entamoeba dispar SAW760
AACCTACCGTTATCCTACTTACTTATGACTATGACTATCATATATTTTCTTATATTATTATATTATTATATGACTATGTACTTTTATTATTATTCCTAGTCTAGTTTATTTTATATCTTATCTTTCTTATGTCTTTTATATATCATATCTATATCTATATCTATATCATATCTATATCATTTATATAACTTATATCATTTATATAACTTATATCATTTATATAACTTATAACATTTATATAACTTATAACATTTATATAACTTATATATCCCTTTTTTTATCTTCCCAGTATTTTATGAATGTTATAGGGCTTGTGGCGCAATGGAAACGCATCAGACTACGAATCTGGGGATTGCAGGTTCGATCCCTGCCAAGCTCGTCTTTTTATTGACTAGATTACTTTACTTTAATCCCTTTCAACTTCTATAACCTTTATATTCTATTATATATATATTTCTTTATTTATATATATATATATATTTCTTTATTTATTTATTTATATATATCTTTATTTATATATCTATGTATGTATTTATTTCTATATTCCTTTATTTCTATATTTCTATATTTCTATATTCCTTTATTCCTTTATTCCTTTATTTAAAAAAAAACTCTCTATATAAAAACAAAAAGGTAGATTACCTGACGTTCCCATCTGTGTGAACATAATGGTACTGATCAGGCTCTAAGCATCTTTACTTCCGTGTTCGGATGGGAACGGGTGTATCCTACTTGATATGAACCTACCGTTATCCTACTTACTTATGACTATGACTATCATATATTTTCTTATATTATTATATTATTATATGACTATGTACTTTTATTATTATTCCTAGTCTGTTTATTTTATATCTTATCTTTCTTATGTCTTTTATATATCATATCTATATCTATATCTATATCATATCTATATCATTTATATAACTTATATCATTTATATAACTTATATCATTTATA
>NW_001863242.1:0-952 GCF_000209125.1 Entamoeba dispar SAW760
TTTAGAATTTTTACTTTTAGAAAATACATTAAAGTATCAGTAAAATATAATAAATAATATTTTAATAATTTTTAATATCAAATAAAATAACTAGTATAAAAGAGGGTATTAAAAGACTTAATAATATTTAAATTTAAAATGTCAAAAAATTGGGTATAAACCCAATAAAGGACAGATGAGAAAAGAAGAAATAAATCTTCTGTTGAAGAATTTCGAATTAAATAATTCGAAAATTCAAAATAGTTTTGGGTCTCAAAAAACCCACGAGAAACAAAACTATTTTGAGTAGTATTTAATTATGTTAAGCATTCTTAAAATAAATTATAAACATATTTACAGCTTCATTAAATAAAACCATAAACATACATTACCATAAAAGCATTAAGAGAATAAGGATGATTAATAATAATTAATGCTACTATATAATGAGAGGAATAATAAAGAGAGAATATAGCATTTACGTTTGTTTAAATAATAAATTATGAGAGAATAGCACAGTTTGTCAATAAAATAATAAATAAAATAAGTATTCATAATATTTAGGGAGAATAATATAAGAGATAAACAGAATAAGTAATCTCATAGAAGAGATTAATTAAAGAAATAAGAAATGATTATTAAAAGAATTTAATATAATCATAATAGATATATGTTGTTAAGAATGAAAGAATTTAAAGAAATAAATATAAGACTGAATATAAAGAAAATTGTACTTGATCTAACTATATAAAAGTAATTAGATGACAGAACAGATTTAAATAATATAAGTTTGTTTTTTAGTATAATTAGTAAATAAAAAAGAAGTCAAAAGTAGGAGAATAAAGAAAGGAAAAATGGATATAAATACAAAGAGAAGTAAGATAAAGAATCCTTCCTTTAAAAGGAGAGATAAATATCTGGTGATCTGCAGTATATATGCTGATGTAAAGATAAGCATGCATGTGTAGTATAA
>NW_001863241.1:0-808 GCF_000209125.1 Entamoeba dispar SAW760
TTATTTCTACAATGAATAACAAAAAATAATCTATAAATAGAACACTTTTATTTTAATAATTATTAATATCTCAAATGTACTGCGTCAAGAATTAATAATAACTATAACAATTACTAGTACACTAAAAGTTATTTGATATTTATTACTTTTTATAGAAAATGATTTAATTATCAATAATTAATAAATTATGTTAGAATGAATTGTTAAAAATTATTTTATCTATACTGCGTCAAGAATTAATAATAACTATAACAATTACTAGTACACTAAAAGTTATTTGATATTTATTACTTTTTATAGAAAATGATTTAATTATCAATAATTAATAAATTATGTTAGAATGAATTGTTAAAAATTATTTTATCTATACTGCGTCAAGAATTAATAATAACTATAACAATTACTAGTACACTAAAAGTTATTTGATATTTATTACTTTTTATAGAAAATGATTTAATTATCAATAATTAATAAATTATGTTAGAATGAATTGTTAAAAATTATTTTATCTATACTGCGTCAAGAATTAATAATAACTATAACAATTACTAGTACACTAAAAGTTATTTGATATTTATTACTTTTTATAGAAAATGATTTAATTATCAATAATTAATAAATTATGTTAGAATGAATTGTTAAAAATTATTTTATCTATACTGCGTCAAGAATTAATAATAACTATAACAATTACTAGTACACTAAAAGTTATTTGATATTTATTACTTTTTATAGAAAATGATTTAATTATCCATTTATTCATTAATCATTAAAATGAATTGTTAAAAATTATTTTATCTATACTGCG
>NW_001863240.1:0-642 GCF_000209125.1 Entamoeba dispar SAW760
GAATTTAATTTAAAGAATGAGATATAAAGATATTAAATAATTTTTTAATAGTCTTTAATAAAAATAATCATTCATATCTCAAAAAATGTCAACGAAAGTATAAAAATTTATAAGGTAAAAGTTGTTCAGAATTGAATTCTAAACAATTCATTTCTCATACATAATTATGTTAAATAAAATGATGAAATAATCATGAAAAAATTGTTAAAAAATGAGGTCTTCAGATTACCTCCAAGAACATTTTTTACCTTATAAGTTTTCATTAAAACAACCTTGTTACAGAGATATGATAAAATTGACTCAGTGACAAAAAATATTGACTCTACTCATCTATACGTCCTTCAATACTTTATCTACAAAACAATTATTTTATTTGATATATCAGTATTATAATTATTATTTTATATTATATGAAAAACGATGTATATTTAAGATAAGTCATTTTTTGTGTCTCAAAAAAATCATGATAGAAGTATCATTTTTTATAAATTTTTATTAATAAATCACTTGTTTAAAATTAATATCTGAACAACTTTTACCTTATAAATTTTTATACTTTCGTTGACATTTTTTGAGATATGAATGATTATTTTTATTAAAGACTATTAAAAAATTATTTAATATCTTTATATCTCATCTTAA
>NW_001863239.1:0-275 GCF_000209125.1 Entamoeba dispar SAW760
TGAGATATTAATAATTATTAAAATAATAGTGTTCTATTTATAGATTATTTTTTGTTATTCATTGTAGAAATAACGTTTTTTAAATCAAGATTTTATGAAGTATAAGTTATTTATTTTTAAATCAACATTTTTCAAAAAATCTTTTCTATTAAAAAACTATATTATTTTATTATTTAAACTATTTCAATTCAAACGTTAAAAAGATGAATAAAATCGTTCAATTTATCATTACAACATCATTAAATAAAGAGTTGTTTAGAATTCAATTCTGAACA
>NW_001863238.1:0-770 GCF_000209125.1 Entamoeba dispar SAW760
CCCTATAACATTCATAAAATACTGGGAAGATAAAAAAAGGGATATATAAGTTATATAAATGTTATAAGTTATATAAATGTTATAAGTTATATAAATGATATAAGTTATATAAATGATATAAGTTATATAAATGATATAGATATGATATAGATATAGATATAGATATGATATATAAAAGACATAAGAAAGATAAGATATAAAATAAACAGACTAGGAATAATAATAAAAGTACATAGTCATATAATAATATAATAATATAAGAAAATATATGATAGTCATAGTCATAAGTAAGTAGGATAACGGTAGGTTCATATCAAGTAGGATACACCCGTTCCCATCCGAACACGGAAGTAAAGATGCTTAGAGCCTGATCAGTACCCTTATGTTCACACAGATGGGAACGTCAGGTAATCTACCTTTTTGTTTTTATATAGAGAGTTTTTTTTTAAATAAAGGAATAAAGGAATAAAGGAATATAGAAATATAGAAATATAGAAATAAAGGAATATAGAAATAAATACATACATAGATATATAAATAAAGATATATATAAATAAATAAATAAAGAAATATATATATATATATAAATAAAGAAATATATATATAATAGAATATAAAGGTTATAGAAGTTGAAAGGGATTAAAGTAAAGTAATCTAGTCAATAAAAAGACGAGCTTGGCAGGGATCGAACCTGCAATCCCCAGATTCGTAGTCTGATGCGTTTCCATTGCGCCACAAGCCCTATAACATTCATAAAATACTGGGAAGAT
>NW_001863237.1:0-768 GCF_000209125.1 Entamoeba dispar SAW760
ACATTCTGTATGAACCTTTTAGATTTATCAGAATGCTATGTTTTTATTAAACAGTCGGATTCCCCTAACCTTTAAAGTTCTGATTCGATTTTAATCCTTTTACAAGGAAATCACCAGAGCTACTCTTTCTTGCTAACTTACAGAGCTATGTTGCCGACTTCCCTTACCTGCGTTATTCTATTTAACTAAAGATTTTGCTTCTTGGAGACCTGTTGCGGTTATTAGTACGAGCAAAAGAATTCTTTAATTAGCTTTATGCTAAGATTCCCTTTAATTTTTATGAAGACTGCAAAAATACCACAATTCAATCATATGTTGAATTTCTTACAAAGCCAATAAATTCCACTTCTCTGATTGATTCATTTCAGTGGAGTTTACTTTTGTTAAGAAGAAAAGAGAACTCTTCCGTAGATTTTCACACTCCATTTTAAAGTTCATGATATGTTACCATTTTATTCGATTTAATCTTATTTCTAAGATTTAATCATTAATTCTCTTGATTAAGAACTATTAATCTTATTCCCTTTCAATCCTTATATTGACTATATGTCACTTATATATTTCTTAAGGATTTCCATCTGTAATTTAGGATCGATTCACCCTAATCCAAGTAATGTTGTTTAGGAACCTTTCTCCTCTTCAGTTCTAAGATGTTTTTTTCCTCTTCTTAGTATTTGCTACTACCACCAAGATCTGCACTAAGGACAGTTTCAATCTAAATTACTTTAAATCTTTACTACTTTTGTTGTCCTTACGCCATTTCGTTTC
>NW_001863236.1:0-667 GCF_000209125.1 Entamoeba dispar SAW760
AAGTAAACTCCACTGAAATGAATCAATCAGAGAAGTGGAATTTTTTGCCTTTGTAAGAAATTCAACATATGATTCAATTGTGGTATTTTTGCAGTTTTCATAAAAAGTCAACGAAAGTATAAAAATTTATAAGGTAAAAGTTGTTCAGAATTGAATTCTAAACAACTCTTTATTTAATGATGTTGTAATGATAAATTGAACGATTTTATTCATCTTTTTAACGTTTGAATTGAAATAGTTTAAATAATAAAATAATATAGTTTTTTAATAGAAAAGATTTTTTGAAAAATGTTGATTTAAAAATAAATAACTTATACTTCATAAAATCTTGATTTAAAAAATGTTATTTTTACAATGAATAACAAAAAATAATCTATAAATAGAACACTATTATTTTAATAATTATTAATATCTCAAATGTACTGCGTCAAGAATTAATAACAACTGCATTTTTTAAGTGCATGATGTAAGGTAATAGATACCTAGTACTTTTTATTAAAATCAAAAAAGTGCACCTTTTTTCAATAAAATTGTTGAACTTGTATCTCATCTACAACCTCACCATTTCTGATAAAACTTTATTTTTTGGAGGTTCCATATAAAGTTACTAGATACCTAGTACTTTTTATTAAAATCAGACGCATTTAACTTCTTTCGTCTAATTTAG
>NW_001863235.1:0-969 GCF_000209125.1 Entamoeba dispar SAW760
GTAATATTTTATTATACTTTTTCTTTCTTCTTATATTCTAATTCCTTTTATTCTTACTTTTATTATTTTCTTTGTAGATTATCTTATTCTATAAATTTCTTGTTTTATTTTAAAAGATTATTTCTTTTCTTTTAATGATCCTTCCGCAGGTTCACCTACGGAAACCTTGTTACGACTTCTCCTTCCTCTAAATAAGGAGATTTAAATCCATTTTTCTATCTATAAGACAGAATCCTAGAATTTCACCTCTTTATTCAATCGGTAGGAGCGACGGGCGGTGTGTACAAAGGGCAGGGACGTATTCATCTCGAGTTAATGACTCGATATTACAAGGAATTCCTCGTTCAAAACAAATAATTCCAATCATTTATCCCTGTCATGTACGTTCTTTTGAGTTTTCCTTAACTATTTCAATCTCGGTACACCACTTACTATCCCTACCTATTAGACATAGCCTAATAAATAAGGTGTAAATGATAAAATGCTCTCTAGTAACTCCATTGTAGCGCGCGTGCGGCCCAAGATGTCTAAGGGCATCACAGACCTGTTATTGCTGAATGCTTCCTTTTTCTTTTTCCCACGTTAAAAGAGTTCTAATCGAAATTAGATAACTAACAATTAAAATAGGACAATTGAAATGTGTCCCTTTAAGAAGTGGTACTTACGCACCTGTTCTTGCGAACATTTCTGTCTTATAGGCAGAAAACTAATTAATAGGTTTCAGTCTCGTTCGTTACCGGAATTAACCTGACAAATCACTCCACCAACTAAGAACGGCCATGCACCACTACCCAATAAATCATGAAAGAACTCTTAATCTGTCATTCCTTCTACTGTTCGGTCTTGGTAAGTTTTCCCGTGTTGAGTCAATTAAGCCGCAGCTCCACTCCTGGTGTGCCCTTCCGTCAATTCCTTTAAGTTTCAGCCTTGTGACATACTCCCCTGAAGTCATAAACTCAAGATTTCTCT
>NW_001863234.1:0-457 GCF_000209125.1 Entamoeba dispar SAW760
TTAAGTAAATTTCATTACCTTGACATTCAGAGCACTGGGGCAGAAATCACATTCTGTAATGAACCTTTTAGATTTATCAGAATGCTATGTTTTTATTAAACAGTCGGATTCCCCTAACCTTTAAAGTTCTGATTCGATTTTAATCCTTTTACAAGGAAATCACCAGAGCTACTCTTTCTTGCTAACTTACAGAGCTATGTTGCCGACTTCCCTTACCTGCGTTATTCTATTTAACTAAAGATTTTGCTTCTTGGAGACCTGTTGCGGTTATTAGTACGAGCAAAAGAATTCTTTAATTAGCTTTATGCTAAGATTCCCTTTAATTTTTATGAAGACTGCAAAAATACCACAATTCAATCATATGTTGAATTTCTTACAAAGCCAATAAATTCCACTTCTCTGATTGATTCATTTCAGTGGAGTTTACTTTTGTTAAGAAGAAAAGAGAACTCCACCG
>NW_001863233.1:0-918 GCF_000209125.1 Entamoeba dispar SAW760
TCTTATGTCTTTTTATATCATATCTATATCTATATCTATATCATATCTATATCATTTATATAACTTATATCATTTATATAACTTATATCATTTATATAACTTATAACATTTATATAACTTATAACATTTATATAACTTATATATCCCTTTTTTTATCTTCCCAGTATTTTATGAATGTTATAGGGCTTGTGGCGCAATGGAAACGCATCAGACTACGAATCTGGGGATTGCAGGTTCGATCCCTGCCAAGCTCGTCTTTTTATTGACTAGATTACTTTACTTTAATCCCTTTCAACTTCTATAACCTTTATATTCTATTATATATATATTTCTTTATTTATATATATATATATATTTCTTTATTTATTTATTTATATATATCTTTATTTATATATCTATGTATGTATTTATTTCTATATTCCTTTATTTCTATATTTCTATATTTCTATATTCCTTTATTCCTTTATTCCTTTATTTAAAAAAAAACTCTCTATATAAAAACAAAAAGGTAGATTACCTGACGTTCCCATCTGTGTGAACATAATGGTACTGATCAGGCTCTAAGCATCTTTACTTCCGTGTTCGGATGGGAACGGGTGTATCCTACTTGATATGAACCTACCGTTATCCTACTTACTTATGACTATGACTATCATATATTTTCTTATATTATTATATTATTATATGACTATGTACTTTTATTATTATTCCTAGTCTGTTTATTTTATATCTTATCTTTCTTATGTCTTTTATATATCATATCTATATCTATATCTATATCATATCTATATCATTTATATAACTTATATCATTTATATAACTTATATCATTTATATAACTTATAACATTTATATAACTTATAACATTTATATAACTTATATATCCCTTTTTTTATCTTCCCAGTATTTTATGAATGTT
>NW_001863232.1:0-944 GCF_000209125.1 Entamoeba dispar SAW760
TTACTCTTTCAGCTCTTTTCACTCTTTTTCCAAAGTTCTTTTAAGTTTTCCTTCACAGTACTTCTTTGCTATCAGTTTTCCTGTAATATTTAGACTTTGATGAATACTATCACCTTTTCGATTTATACTTCCAAATAAATTTACTCTTTTCTAAACTATATTCTTTTCAAAATATATTTAAATTGACGAGGCTTTCACTCTCTCTGGCTCAGCATTCGTTCTGAATTCAATCTAAATTATCTCTTTTAAATATAATTTTTCTTTTAGTTACACTCTGAATAATTTAAGACTAGCCTCACACATTGCTGTATTCTTCTAACCTTTTTACAATTATCCATTTTTATCAACTTGGTCTTTTTCTTTTTCATTCGCCATTACTTAAGAAATCATTGTTATTTTTTCTTCCTTCCCTTATTGATATGCTTAAGTTAAGGGAGTCCTCTTACGATACTCAAATCTTTATTTATTAACTCACTTATAGATATCTGGTTAAAGCTCTTTACTTCTTCTCTCTTTTACCCACTAGCTACTTCTCACTTCTACTAATATTTGCTTTTAATATACTCTTTTATTTTGGATATTGAATATCATATATACCTTGAAGTTCATAAGTATACTTTCAAGCATTCAAAGTTTGGATATTCACATTTTATTGTTCCTATCACTTATCGCAATTCATTGCGTTCTTCATCGCACAGGAAACTAAACTATCCAAAGTAATATTTTATTATACTTTTTCTTTCTTCTTATATTCTAATTCCTTTTATTCTTACTTTTATTATTTTCTTTGTAGATTATCTTATTCTATAAATTTCTTGTTTTATTTTAAAAGATTATTTCTTTTCTTTTAATGATCCTTCCGCATGTTCACCTACAGAAACCTTGTTACGACTTCTCCTTCCTCTAAATAAGAGATTTAAATCCATTTTTCTATCTATAAGACA
>NW_001863231.1:0-1039 GCF_000209125.1 Entamoeba dispar SAW760
CTTCTACTGTTCGGTCTTGGTAAGTTTTCCCGTGTGGAGTCAAATTAAGCCGCAGGCTCCACTCCTGGTGTGCCCTTCCGTCAATTCCTTTAAGTTTCAGCCTTGTGACCATACTCCCCCTGAAGTCCATAAACTCAAGATTTCTCTTTAAGTTCTGAACAAGGTAGTATTGATATACTTGGATTTAGAAACAATGTTTCTTCATCTTTGTACATCTGAATTTCATCCAATCCTTGGTTGACATCGTTTATAGTTAGGACTACGACGGTATCTGATCGTCTTCGATCCCCTAACTTTCGTTCTTGATTAATGGACCCAGTTGAGTGAAATGCTTTCGCTCTCGTGCATCTTATAGCGATCATGGATTTTCACCTCTCCCGTTATTTTCTGAATCACCCCAATTGTTCCTTTTAATCCTTCTCTCGAAATGTCTAATTGACATCTCCTCAGCATTGTCCCATGCTTGAATATTCATTAACATAATGTTTTGCTTTAAACACCTTATTTTATTCAAAGTAATGACAACTCAATTACTTGAATTGTCTCCTTCTTTGATTTTAATTTAACATTTCTAGAAACTTCACTTAATGTAAAGTCTTCAAAATGTATAAAATCACATTTTAATTCAACTACGAGCGTTTTAATCACAGCAACTTTAATATACACTATTGGAGCTGGAATTACCGCGGCTGCTGGCACCAGACTTGCCCTCCAATTGATTTCGTAGGAGAATTTACCTCCTACTCATTCCTTCAAGAATTGATTTTACTCAACTCTAGAGTTATGTGTCGTCACTACCTCTTCAATTCGAAAGTGGGTAATTTACGCGCCTGCTGCCTTCCTTAGAAGTGGTAGCCATCTGTAAAGCTCCCTCTCCGATGTCGAACCCCAATTCCTCGTTATCCGTTATAATCTTGGTAGTCCTCGATACTACCAACTGATTGATAGATCAGAAATTCTCATTGGTTACTTGTTAAACACTGATGTTCTACAATTGTCGTGGCATCCTAACTCACTTAGAATGTCATTTCTCAATTTA
>NW_001863230.1:0-843 GCF_000209125.1 Entamoeba dispar SAW760
TAAAGAAATATAAACATATAGATATATACATAAGCATAGAGTAATAAAGTAAAAGATAATATAAGTCTAATAAGTAATATAAGTAATATAAATATAATAAGAATAAAGTCAAAGTCGCATATATACATGGTATAGTAATCCATTGTGGTGTAGTTGGTAACATACAAGCCTTTCACGTTTGTGCCCCGGGTTCGATTCCCGGCGATGGAATTTTTTAGCATTAATATAAAGTATAAGTAGTAATAATATAAAGTATAAGTAGTAATAATATAAAGTATAAGTAGTAATAATATAAAGTATAAGTAGTAATAATATAAAGTATAAGTAGTAATAATATAAAGTAAAGGTAGTAATAATATAAAGTAGATAAAGTATAGGTAATAATAAATAGATAGTAATAAGAAAATAATAAATGAGGAAGTATATAAAGAATATAAATATAAACATATATACATATATACATATATACATATATACATATATACATAATAACATAATAACATAATAACATAATAACATAATAACATAATAACATAATAACATATATAGTCATATAGTATAATAGTCATATATAGAATAACATAAGATGATAGGATTAATAAGAATAAAGATATCGATACCGACCATAGCTCAGTTGGTAGAGCGGAGGACTGTAGTTGTAGAATAGAATTCCTTAGGTCACTGGTTCGAATCCGGTTGGTCGGATCAGTTTTTATACTAATACATAGGTAAAGAACTAATATACTAATACATAGGTGTACAAGTAATATACTAATAGATAAAATTTTTATACTAATAGTAATAGTAATAGTAATAGTAATAAATAGGAGTTTATACTATAGA
>NW_001863229.1:0-945 GCF_000209125.1 Entamoeba dispar SAW760
TCTATTATCTATACTTTATACTTTATACTTTATAGACTATAGACTATAGACTATTATTATATTTATACTTTATATTTTATATTTTATACTTTATATTTTATATTTTATACTTTATACTTTATAGACTATTATTATATCTATACTTTATACACTATAACCTATTAATATAGATATACACTATTATTATATGTTTCCACTATTATTATATCTATTTTTGTTTTTATTCTATGTTATTGTTTGAATAGGGAACGTAGCTCAGTTGGTAGAGCGTAAGTCTCATAATCTTAAGGTCGTGAGTTCGATACTCACCGTTCCCACCTTTTTGTACATCTATATGACATCTATTACTATATTTTTACATCTATTAAACTTATATATTCCTTTTATTATACTTTTAGTGTACACTCTATTCTTTTATATTATCTATACTATTTTATACTATTTTATACTATCTTATACTACTTATACTACTTATAGTGTTTTATACTATGTAACTACTACTTCCTTTCCTTATATTCTTACTATCCCTATTAACTTTATTACCTTTATTACCTTTACTACCTTTACTACCTTTTATTATCTTTACTTTTGATATATGTGTTCTAGATATCATCCACCTCTGTACTTATGTACTTATCTGATAATGGGCATATGGCGCAATGGAAACGCATCAGACTTCGGATCTGAGGATTGCAGGTTCGATCCCTGCTATGCTCGTCTTTTTATCTATAACTTATCCTTATATTATATATACACCTTTATCTATACTATTATACTTATCCTATTTATATTATATATACTATACACTATTCTATTTATACACTATACTTTATATACTATTATTATTTTTATTATTTATAGACTATACACTATTCTATTATCTATACTTTATACTTTATACTTTATAGACTATAGACTATAGACATATTATATTTATACTTATAT
>NW_001863228.1:0-844 GCF_000209125.1 Entamoeba dispar SAW760
TAATTAGTTTTCTGCCTATAAGACAGAAATGTTCGCAAGAACAGGTGCGTAAGTACCACTTCTTAAAGGGACACATTTCAATTGTCCTATTTTAATTGTTAGTTATCTAATTTCGATTAGAACTCTTTTAACGTGGGAAAAAGAAAAAGGAAGCATTCAGCAATAACAGGTCTGTGATGCCCTTAGACATCTTGGGCCGCACGCGCGCTACAATGGAGTTACTAGAGAGCATTTTATCATTTACACCTTATTTATTAGGCTATGTCTAATAGGTAGGGATAGTAAGTGGTGTACCGAGATTGAAATAGTTAAGGAAAACTCAAAAGAACGTACATGACAGGGATAAATGATTGGAATTATTTGTTTTGAACGAGGAATTCCTTGTAATATCGAGTCATTAACTCGAGATGAATACGTCCCTGCCCTTTGTACACACCGCCCGTCGCTCCTACCGATTGAATAAAGAGGTGAAATTCTAGGATTCTGTCTTATAGATAGAAAAATGGATTTAAATCTCCTTATTTAGAGGAAGGAGAAGTCGTAACAAGGTTTCCGTAGGTGAACCTGCGGAAGGATCATTAAAAGAAAAGAAATAATCTTTTAAAATAAAACAAGAAATTTATAGAATAAGATAATCTACAAAGAAAATAATAAAAGTAAGAATAAAAGGAATTAGAATATAAGAAGAAAGAAAAAGTATAATAAAATATTACTTTGGATAGTTTAGTTTCCTGTGCGATGAAGAACGCAATGAATTGCGATAAGTGATAGGAACAATAAAATGTGAATATCCAAACTTTGAATGCTTGAAAGTATACTTATGAACTCAAGGTATATATGATAT
>NW_001863227.1:0-934 GCF_000209125.1 Entamoeba dispar SAW760
GTCTCAGTATTATCTTTATCATTCACAAAGCTATCCTTGTACTTTACTAACCAAAGAAACTATTACTGTTATAATGAGCCGTCCGCAGTTTCATCCTACTTGGTCTTTATACTTACACATGCATGGCTTAATCTTTAACATCAGCATATAATACTGGCAGGATCAACCAGATATTTTATTCTTCTTCCTTTTTAAAAGGAAGGATTCTTTATTCTTACTTCTCTTTTGTATTTATATCCATTTTTCCTTTCTTTATTCTCCTACTTTTGACTTCTTTTTTATTTACTAATTATACTAAAAAACAAACTTATATTATTTAAATCTGTTCTGTCATCTAATTACTTTTATATAGTTAGATCAAGTACAATTTTCTTTATATTCAGTCTTATATTTATTTCTTTAAATTCTTTCATTCTTAACAACATATATCTATTATGATTATATTAAATTCTTTTAATAATCATTTCTTATTTCTTTAATTAATCTCTTCTATGAGATTACTTATTCTGTTTATCTCTTATATTATTCTCCCTAAATATTATGAATACTTATTTTATTTATTATTTTATTGACAAACTGTGCTATTCTCTCATAATTTATTATTTAAACAAACGTAAATGCTATATTCTCTCTTTATTATTCCTCTCATTATATAGTAGCATTAATTATTATTAATCATCCTTATTCTCTTAATGCTTTTATGGTAATGTATGTTTATGGTTTTATTTAATGAAGCTGTAAATATGTTTATAATTTATTTTAAGAATGCTTAACATAATTAAATACTACTCAAAATAGTTTTGTTTCTCGTGGGTTTTTGAGACCCAAAACTATTTTGAATTTTCGAATTATTTAATTCGAAATTCTTCACAGAAGATTATTTCTTCTTTTCTCATCTGTCCTTATTGGGTTATATACCAATTTTTGACATTTT
>NW_001863226.1:0-1047 GCF_000209125.1 Entamoeba dispar SAW760
TGGATACTATATGTATAAAAAGTGAGGGCTAGAGGGATTGAACCACTGACCGGCTGATCTGGAGTCAGCTGCTCTGCCACTGAGCTAAGCCCCCTTCATCTATATTTATCTATACTATATTCTTTTTATGTACTTCCCTTATATATTATATATTATATATTATTATATTTATTATATATATTATATGTATATATTCTACTTTATATATTATATATTATATCCTTTATATTCTATATTCTATTTTATATTCATGACTTATACTTATACTTATACTTATATCCTTTATTATTATATTCCTTTATTACTATATTCCTTTTATACTTTATTCCTTTTATACTTTATTCCTTTTATACTTTATTCCTTTTATACTTTATTCCTTTATTACTATATTACTATATTCTTTTTATACTTTATTCCTTTATTACTTTATTACTTTATTCCTTTTATACAAATACTCTCATGTATGTATATGTATAATATGTATAATATGTATAATATGTATAATATGTATGTATTTCTTTAAAAACAATGCTCTCAGCAGGTTTCGAACCTGCGACCCTGGCGTTATTAGCACCATGCTCTACCGACTGAGCTATGAGAGCTTACTATAACTACTTTATCATATAATCTGTTTACATATTATGTTTATATTATATATATTTCTTTCTATTTATATTATCTATATATTATTATATGTTTATATGTTTATATGTTTATATGACTATACTATTCTATTCTTTAACTATTCCGACTAACTTATTCACTCTTTTATATAACCTTTTATAACTTAAACTTACTTCTTTATTTTTTTTATATGTTATATATATATATTTTATTTATTTTATATCTTATATCCTTTTATATCTTTTATATCACTTTCCAGTGTTTATATGACTATTTATTGTTCTATATATGACTATAGATGCCATACTTTCTTATTATCTTACTATCATACTATCATACTATCATACTATCATACTATCATACTATCTTACTATCTTACTATATGTATCTCTACTTATACACTAGATATACTATATCTTACTT
>NW_001863225.1:0-599 GCF_000209125.1 Entamoeba dispar SAW760
AGCTGTTTAGAATTCAATTCTGAACAACTTTTACCTTATAAATTTTTATACTTTCGTTGACATTTTTTGAGATATTAATATAAAATAAATAATGATTAATATTAAAAAGAAATACATAATGAAGATAAAATAAAATAAATAAATCATGAATAATAACTAATACAGATTAAGATAATTGTTAAACAGAATTTAATTTAAAGAATGAGATATAAAGATATTAAATAATTTTTTAATAGTCTTTAATAAAAATAATCATTCATATCTCAAAAAATGTCAACGAAAGTATAAAAATTTATAAGGTAAAAGTTGTTCAGATATTAATTTTAAACAAGTGATTTATTAATAAAAATTTATAAAAAATGATACTTCTATCATGATTTTTTTGAGACACAAAAAATGACTTATCTTAAATATACATCGTTTTTCATATAATATAAAATAATAATTATAATACTGATATATCAAATAAAATAATTGTTTTGTAGATAAAGTATTGAAGGACGTATAGATGAGTAGAGTCAATATTTTTTGTCACTGAGTCAATTTTATCATATCTCTGTAACAAGGTTGTTTTAATGAAAACTTATAAGGTAAAAAAT
>NW_001863224.1:0-750 GCF_000209125.1 Entamoeba dispar SAW760
TATAAAAAAATAATGATTAATATTAAAAAGAAATACATAATGAAGATAAAATAAAATAAATAAATCATGAATAATAACTAATACAGATTAAGATAATTGTTAAACAGAATTTAATTTAAAGAATGAGATATAAAGATATTAAATAATTTTTTAATAGCTCTTTAATAAAAATAATCATTCATATCTCAAAAAATGTCAACGAAAGTATAAAAATTTATAAGGTAAAAGTTGTTCAGATATTAATTTTAAACAAGTGATTTATTAATAAAAATTTATAAAAAATGATACTTCTATCATGATTTTTTTGAGACACAAAAAATGACTTATCTTAAATATACATCGTTTTTCATATAATATAAAATAATAATTATAATACTGATATATCAAATAAAATAATTGTTTTGTAGATAAAGTATTGAAGGACGTATAGATGAGTAGAGTCAATATTTTTTGTCACTGAGTCAATTTTATCATATCTCTGTAACAAGGTTGTTTTAATGAAAACTTATAAGGTAAAAAATGTTCTTGGAGGTAATCTGAAGACCTCATTTTTTAACAATTTTTTCATGATTATTTCATCATTTTATTTAACATAATTATGTATGAGAAATGAATTGTTTAGAATTCAATTCTGAACAACTTTTACCTTATAAATTTTTATACTTTCGTTGACATTTTTTGAGATATGAATGATTATTTTTATTAAAGACTATTAAAAAATTATTTAATATCTTTATATCTCATTCTTTA
>NW_001863223.1:0-960 GCF_000209125.1 Entamoeba dispar SAW760
CAAATTTATGAAAAAAGTGCACTTTTTGATTTTAATAAAAAGTACTAGGTATCCAATATCGTTCTGTGGATCCTCCAAAAAATAAAGTTTTATCAGAAATGGTGAGGTTGTAGCAGAGATATTAATTCAACAAATTTGTTGAAAAAAGGTGCACTTTTTTGATTTTAATAAAAAGTACTAGGTATCCAATATCGTTCTGTGGATCCTCCAAAAAATAAAGTTTTATCAGAAATGGTGAGGTTGTAGCAGAGATATTAATTCAACAAATTTGTTGAAAAAAGGTGCACTTTTTATGATTTTAATATAAAGTACTATATATCAATTATCTTCAAAAGCACTCTGCAAAAAGATAAAAATTATTAATTGTGATCGTCATGTATTTGAGATATTAATTTATTCTATTTTTATCTAAACCAAATGAAAGAAGTTAAATGTCGTCAATTTTAATAAAAAGTACTAAGTATTAATCACATTAATATGCACTCTACAAAAAGATAAAAATTATTAATTCTGGTCGCTTTCTATCTGAGATAATTTTTGACATGTTTCTGTCTAAATTAGACGAAAGAAGTTAAATGCGTCTGATTTTAATAAAAAGTACTAGGTATCTAGTAACTTTATATGGAACCTCCAAAAAATAAAGTTTTATCAGAAATGGTGAGGTTGTAGATGAGATACAAGTTCAACAATTTTATTGAAAAAAGGTGCACTTTTTTGATTTTAATAAAAAGTACTAGGTATCCAATATCGTTCTGTGGATCCTCCAAAAAATAAAGTTTTATCAGAAATGGTGAGGTTGTAGCAGAGATATTAATTCAACAATTTTATTGAAAAAAGGTGCACTTTTTATGATTTTAATAAAAAGTACTAGGTATCCAATATCGTTCTGTGGATCCTCCAAAAAATAAAGTTTTATCAGAAATGGTGAGGTTGTAGCAGAGAATATTAATTCAACCAATT
>NW_001863222.1:0-472 GCF_000209125.1 Entamoeba dispar SAW760
TCTATTCAAACTTTTCATTCATATCTCAAATAATGTCAACGAAAGTATAAAAATTTATAAGGTAAAAGTTGTTCAGATATTAATTTTAAACAAGTGATTTATTAATAAAAATTTATAAAAAATGATACTTCTATCATGATTTTTTTGAGACACAAAAAATGACTTATCTTAAATATACATCGTTTTTCATATAATATAAAATAATAATTATAATACTGATATATCAAATAAAATAATTGTTTTGTAGATAAAGTATTGAAGGACGTATAGATGAGTAGAGTCAATATTTTTTGTCACTGAGTCAATTTTATCATATCTCTGTAACAAGGTTGTTTTAATGAAAACTTATAAGGTAAAAAATGTTCTTGGAGGTAATCTGAAGACCTCATTTTTTAACAATTTTTTCATGATTATTTCATCATTTTATTTAACATAATTATGTATGAGAAATGAATTGGTTTTAGAATTCAAT
>NW_001863221.1:0-994 GCF_000209125.1 Entamoeba dispar SAW760
GAGTAATTTATTTGGAAGTATAAATCGAAAAGGTGATAGTATTCATCAAAGTCTAAATATTACAGGAAAACTGATAGCAAAGAAGTACTGTGAAGGAAAACTTAAAAGAACTTTGGAAAAAGAGTGAAAAGAGCTTGAAAGAGTAATATGTGAACGGATAATTTATAAGAAAAATAGTAGAATGTATTATAAATAAAAATATAAAAAGATTAGATATATAAGTAGTATATTTAATAAGATTGTATTGAAATTTGTAATATAGGAAATTATTAAGAGCAAGAGAATTATTTCATTTATAGTGATTATTAATAAACGAGAATATTAAGAGAAATCTTAGTATTTAATTGTGAATTAAAAGTAAAAATCCAATAATAATGGAATGATAAAAGCTATTTAAGGTAAGATTAATACATTTAATCCCGAGAATAGAAACTCTTGAAGAAGTAAATTATCTACCCGTCTTGAAACACGGACCAAGGAGTCTAACATGGATGCGAATGAGAATAGCAGGAAAGCTATAACATGAAGAGAAAACGAAAAACTATGAGAGTGTAGAAATACATTTAGCAATAGTATCTTTCAATAGAAGAAGTAAATATGTTAGGACCCGAAAGATGGTGAACTATACTTGAACGGATTGAAGCCGAAGGAAACTTTGGTGGAAGATTCACGCAGTGTTAACGTGCAAATTACTTGTCATATTTGAGTATAGGGGCGAAAGACTCATCGAACTATCTAGTAGCTGGTTCCACCTGAATATTCCCTTAGGAAGGTCAAAGTATTAATAGTATTGATTGGTAAAGATAATGATTAGGTGTAATGGGTGAGTATTTTCACTCAACATCTTGTCAAACTATGAATAAACAAAGAAGAATTCTCAGTGTTAAATACACTTCAGGAATTTAAATATAAACATACTTTGAATCGGCCAAGTCTGGTAAGCAGGACTGGCGATGCGGGATGAACCGAACGTCGAGATAAGTGCCAAAAGAAA
>NW_001863220.1:0-850 GCF_000209125.1 Entamoeba dispar SAW760
ATTAATGAATTTTTATTCTTTTTCTTATTATTTTATTCTTTTTTCTTTCTTTTGAATATTGATTAAAACATTTCAAATATTTCTTATTCTTGTTTGTATATCATTTGATAATAATGATATACATCAATTAAATCATCTCATTCATATTTTAATTATTATTATTAGTATTTTACTAATTGTTATTATGATATTAATATTTGTTAATATTGTACATTCAATGAAATATCTCTTATTTTATTAATTGATAATGGTATATTAATTGATTATATTAAACAACATCTATTAAATTATCATATTCAATTTATTGTAATTGATGATTAAATATTATCATTATTATCTCTTTTTCATCTTTCTATCATTTGCATTGTTATTTTCCGTATTTTAACATTGATATTATTTGTTTATTCAGATTTATTTTATTTTTATTATCAATTTTGATATATTTGATATTCATAAATGTTAATGAAATATCAATTAAATTATTCATTTTATATTCATTTGATTGATATGATATATTATTTGATTTCAATATTGAATATTCATTATTTTATTCTTTTCATATTTCATTATTTAATAATTTATTTATAATGATGAATATCTTTAAAACAATATTCATTAATTCAATCATTTCATTCTGTTATTTTCTATTCATCTATTCTTTGTATTCATTTTTATATATTTTCATTTTTCTTATTTTATTCTTATCTTCTTTAATTTATTTTAATTTATCATTTTAATCATTATATAAAATGATAATAATGATAATATAATGTTATTTATGTTTATTTTTATTTATTCATTATGTTTTTCTTATTATCAATATTATTTATCATTTTATCAATATAAATAT
>NW_001863219.1:0-925 GCF_000209125.1 Entamoeba dispar SAW760
ATAGCGATCATGGATTTTCCCTCTCCCGTTATTTTCTGAATCACCCCAATTGTTCCTTTTAATCCTTCTCTCGAAATGTCTAATTGACATCTCCTCAGCATTGTCCCATGCTTGAATATTCATTAACATAATGTTTTGCTTTAAACACCTTATTTTATTCAAAGTAATGACAACTCAATTACTTGAATTGTCTCCTTCTTTGATTTTAATTTAACATTTCTAGAAACTTCACTTAATGTAAAGTCTTCAAAATGTATAAAATCACATTTTAATTCAACTACGAGCGTTTTAATCACAGCAACTTTAATATACACTATTGGAGCTGGAATTACCGCGGCTGCTGGCACCAGACTTGCCCTCCAATTGATTTCGTAGGAGAATTTACCTCCTACTCATTCCTTCAAGAATTGATTTTACTCAACTCTAGAGTTATGTGTCGTCACTACCTCTTCAATTCGAAAGTGGGTAATTTACGCGCCTGCTGCCTTCCTTAGAAGTGGTAGCCATCTGTAAAGCTCCCTCTCCGATGTCGAACCCCAATTCCTCGTTATCCGTTATAATCTTGGTAGTCCTCGATACTACCAACTGATTGATAGATCAGAAATTCTCATTGGTTACTTGTTAAACACTGTGTGTTCTACAATTGTCGTGGCATCCTAACTCACTTAGAATGTCATTTCTCAATTTACTTACATAAATTGGCCACTTTGTACTAATACAAATTGGATCGTCTCAAGTATTATCTTTATCATTCACAAAGCTATCCTTGTACTTTACTAACCAAAGAAACTATTACTGTTATAATGAGCCGTCCGCAGTTTCATCCTACTTGGTCTTTATACTTACACATGCATGGCTTAATCTTTAACATCAGCATATAATACTGGCAGGATCAACCAGATATTTTATTCTTCTTCCTTTTTAA
>NW_001863218.1:0-866 GCF_000209125.1 Entamoeba dispar SAW760
CGAGTAAGGAAACGAAATGGCGTAAGGACAACAAAAGTAGTAAAGATTTAAAGTAATTTAGATTGAAACTGTCCTTAGTGCAGATCTTGGTGGTAGTAGCAAATACTAAGAAGAGGAAAAAAACATCTTAGAACTGAAGAGGAGAAAGGTTCCTAAACAACATTACTTGGATTAGGGTGAATCGATCCTAAATTACAGATGGAAATCCTTAAGAAATATATAAGTGACATATAGTCAATATAAGGATTGAAAGGGAATAAGATTAATAGTTCTTAATCAAGAGAATTAATGATTAAATCTTAGAAATAAGATTAAATCGAATAAAATGGTAACATATCATGAACTTTAAAATGGAGTGTGAAAATCTACGGAAGAGTTCTCTTTTCTTCTTAACAAAAGTAAACTCCACTGAAATGAATCAATCACAGAAGTGGAATTTATTGGCTTTGTAAGAAATTCAACATATGATTGAATTGTGGTATTTTTGCAGTCTTCATAAAAATTAAAGGGAATCTTAGCATAAAGCTAATTAAAGAATTCTTTTGCTCGTACTAATAACCGCAACAGGTCTCCAAGAAGCAAAATCTTTAGTTAAATAGAATAACGCAGGTAAGGGAAGTCGGCAACATAGCTCTGTAAGTTAGCAAGAAAGAGTAGCTCTGGTGATTTCCTTGTAAAAGGATTAAAATCGAATCAGAACTTTAAAGGTTAGGGGAATCCGACTGTTTAATAAAAACATAGCATTCTGATAAATCTAAAAGGTTCATTACAGAATGTGATTTCTGCCCAGTGCTCTGAATGTCAAGGTAATGAAATTTACTTAAGCGCGGGTTAACGGCGGGAGTAACTATGACTCTCTTAAGGTA
>NW_001863217.1:0-844 GCF_000209125.1 Entamoeba dispar SAW760
AATGGATGGCATTATAATTTCTTAACTGATACTCGACCGTTAAAATGAAGACATTTTAACGAGTAAGGAAACGAAATGGCGTAAGGACAACAAAAGTAGTAAAGATTTAAAGTAATTTAGATTGAAACTGTCCTTAGTGCAGATCTTGGTGGTAGTAGCAAATACTTAAGAAGAGGAAAAAAACATCTTAGAACTGAAGAGGAGAAAGGTTCCTAAACAACATTACTTGGATTAGGGTGAATCGATCCTAAATTACAGATGGAAATCCTTAAGAAATATATAAGTGACATATAGTCAATATAAGGATTGAAAGGGAATAAGATTAATAGTTCTTAATCAAGAGAATTAATGATTAAATCTTAGAAATAAGATTAAATCGAATAAAATGGTAACATATCATGAACTTTAAAATGGAGTGTGAAAATCTACGGAAGAGTTCTCTTTTCTTCTTAACAAAAGTAAACTCCACTGAAATGAATCAATCAGAGAAGTGGAATTTATTGGCTTTGTAAGAAATTCAACATATGATTGAATTGTGGTATTTTTGCAGTCTTCATAAAAATTAAAGGGAATCTTAGCATAAAGCTAATTAAAGAATTCTTTTGCTCGTACTAATAACCGCAACAGGTCTCCAAGAAGCAAAATCTTTAGTTAAATAGAATAACGCAGGTAAGGGAAGTCGGCAACATAGCTCTGTAAGTTAGCAAGAAAGAGTAGCTCTGGTGATTTCCTTGTAAAAGGATTAAAATCGAATCAGAACTTTAAAGGTTAGGGGAATCCGACTGTTTAATAAAAACATAGCATTCTGATAAATCTAAAAGGTTCATTACAGAATGTGATTTCT
>NW_001863216.1:0-751 GCF_000209125.1 Entamoeba dispar SAW760
GCTCAGTTGGTAGAGCGGAGGACTGTAGTTGTAGAATAGAATTCCTTAAGTCACTGGTTCGAATCCGGTTGGTCGGATCAGTTTTTATACTAATACATAGGTAAAGAACTAATATACTAATACATAGGTGTACAAGTAATATACTAATAGATAAAATTTTTATACTAATAGTAATAGTAATAGTAATAGTAATAAATAGGAGTTTTATACTAATAGATAAGAATAGGTGTGAAAAGAAATAAATAAATATATATATATATATAAGGATGTATATAGGAAAGTACATAGACATAAATAATAATAAACATAAACATAAACATAAATATAAATATAAATATAATATAGAAGAACATAATAATAATAATAATAATAATAATAATATATAATATATAATATACATATAAAGAAATATAAACATATAGATATATACATAAGCATAGAGTAATAAAGTAAAAGATAATATAAGTCTAATAAGTAATATAAGTAATATAAATATAATAAGAATAAAGTCAAAGTCGCATATATACATGGTATAGTAATCCATTGTGGTGTAGTTGGTAACATACAAGCCTTTCACGTTTGTGCCCCGGGTTCGATTCCCGGCGATGGAATTTTTTAGCATTAATATAAAGTATAAGTAGTAATAATATAAAGTATAAGTAGTAATAATATAAAGTATAAGTAGTAATAATATAAAGTATAAGTAGTAATAATATAAAGTATAAGTAGTAATAATATAAAGTAAAGGTAG
>NW_001863215.1:0-790 GCF_000209125.1 Entamoeba dispar SAW760
TTTGTTATTAATTCTTGACGCAGTACATTTTGAGATATTAATAATTATTAAAATAATAGTGTTCTATTTATAGATTATTTTTTGTTATTCATTGTAGAAATAACATTTTTTAAATCAAGATTTTATGAAGTATAAGTTATTTATTTTTAAATCAACATTTTTCAAAAAATCTTTTCTATTAAAAAACTATATTATTTTATTATTTAAACTATTTCAATTCAAACGTTAAAAAGATGAATAAAATCGTTCAATTTATCATTACAACATCATTAAATAAAGAGTTGTTTAGAATTCAATTCTGAACAACTTTTACCTTATAAATTTTTATACTTTCGTTGACATTTTTTGAGATATTAATATAAAAAAATAATGATTAATATTAAAAAGAAATACATAATGAAGATAAAATAAAATAAATAAATCATGAATAATAACTAATACAGATTAAGATAATTGTTAAACAGAATTTAATTTAAAGAATGAGATATAAAGATATTAAATAATTTTTTAATAGTCTTTAATAAAAATAATCATTCATATCTCAAAAAATGTCAACGAAAGTATAAAAATTTATAAGGTAAAAGTTGTTCAGATATTAATTTTAAACAAGTGATTTATTAATAAAAATTTATAAAAAATGATACTTCTATCATGATTTTTTTGAGACACAAAAAATGACTTATCTTAAATATACATCGTTTTTCATATAATATAAAATAATAATTATAATACTGATATATCAAATAAAATAATTGTTTTGTAGATAAAGTATTGAAGGACGTATAGATGA
>NW_001863214.1:0-942 GCF_000209125.1 Entamoeba dispar SAW760
ATAAGAAAGATAAGATATAAAATAAACAGACTAGGGAATAATAATAAAAGTACATAGTCATATAATAATATAATAATATAAGAAAATATATGATAGTCATAGTCATAAGTAAGTAGGATAACGGTAGGTTCATATCAAGTAGGATACACCCGTTCCCATCCGAACACGGAAGTAAAGATGCTTAGAGCCTGATCAGTACCATTATGTTCACACAGATGGGAACGTCAGGTAATCTACCTTTTTGTTTTTATATAGAGAGTTTTTTTTTAAATAAAGGAATAAAGGAATAAAGGAATATAGAAATATAGAAATATAGAAATAAAGGAATATAGAAATAAATACATACATAGATATATAAATAAAGATATATATAAATAAATAAATAAAGAAATATATATATATATATAAATAAAGAAATATATATATAATAGAATATAAAGGTTATAGAAGTTGAAAGGGATTAAAGTAAAGTAATCTAGTCAATAAAAAGACGAGCTTGGCAGGGATCGAACCTGCAATCCCCAGATTCGTAGTCTGATGCGTTTCCATTGCGCCACAAGCCCTATAACATTCATAAAATACTGGGAAGATAAAAAAAGGGATATATAAGTTATATAAATGTTATAAGTTATATAAATGTTATAAGTTATATAAATGATATAAGTTATATAAATGATATAAGTTATATAAATGATATAGATATGATATAGATATAGATATAGATATGATATATAAAAGACATAAGAAAGATAAGATATAAAATAAACAGACTAGGAATAATAATAAAAGTACATAGTCATATAATAATATAATAATATAAGAAAATATATGATAGTCATAGTCATAAGTAAGTAGGATAACGGTAGGTTCATATCAAGTAGGATACACCCGTTCCCATCCGAACACGGAAGTAAAGATGCTTAGAGCCTTGATCAGTACTTA
>NW_001863213.1:0-652 GCF_000209125.1 Entamoeba dispar SAW760
TAATATAAAGGATATAATATATATAATAAATAATATATATATATATATAATAGGTGTATAAAAAGTGTAAGGATAATAAGTATATAAGTAAAATATGGTAGAGGTATATATATATAAAAGAAAGGATAAAATATAAGAAAGAATAGTTATAGTTATATATATATAGTTAGATGTATAAAGGTTGATATAATGATAGTTATATAATAAAAACAGAAAATACATACATACATAAATAAATATATATATATAGGTTCATATAATAATAGTACTCAGATTGACAGTGTGGCCGAGTGGTCTAAGGCGATTGACTTGAAATCAATTATCCTCTGGATGCGTAGGTTCAAATCCTGCCACTGTCGTACTCTTTTTATAAAGAATATAAATAATATAGTAAAAAACAAATATAATAAATAAAAATAAATATATATAAGAAAGGAATAATATATATTTTATTGTAACAAAAAATACTATAATAAATAGTCATATATATACTTATAAAAAGAAATATTATAGTATAAAAAGTGAACTCTTCAACGGGGATTCGAACCCCGGTCTTTCACGTGACAGGCGAAGATACTAACCAGCTATACTATTGAAGACTTCTAATAAATTAGTATAAAAATGGGGGGAGTACTGTAAAGTAAGATAATTA
>NW_001863212.1:0-968 GCF_000209125.1 Entamoeba dispar SAW760
TTACGTGCAATTACTTGTCATATTTGAGTATAGGGGCGAAAGACTCATCGAACTATCTAGTAGCTGGTTCCACCTGAATATTCCCTTAGGAAGGTCAAAGTATTAATAGTATTGATTGGTAAAGATAATGATTAGGTGTAATGGGTGAGTATTTTCACTCAACATCTTGTCAAACTATGAATAAACAAAGAAGAATTCTCAGTGTTAAATACACTTCAGGAATTTAAATATAAACATACTTTGAATCGGCCAAGTCTGGTAAGCAGGACTGGCGATGCGGGATGAACCGAACGTCGAGATAAAGTGCCAAAAAGAAACATAACGAGTACCACAAAAGGTATTCATTCATATTGACAATAGGACGGTGGCCATGGAAGTCGGAAACCGCTAAGGAATGTGTAACAACTCACCTATCGAATGAATGAGTCCTGAAAATGGATGGCATTATAATTTCTTAACTGATACTCGACCGTTAAAATGAAGACATTTTAACGAGTAAGGAAACGAAATGGCGTAAGGACAACAAAAGTAGTAAAGATTTAAAGTAATTTAGATTGAAACTGTCCTTAGTGCAGATCTTGGTGGTAGTAGCAAATACTAAGAAGAGGAAAAAAACATCTTAGAACTGAAGAGGAGAAAGGTTCCTAAACAACATTACTTGGATTAGGGTGAATCGATCCTAAATTACAGATGGAAATCCTTAAGAAATATATAAGTGACATATAGTCAATATAAGGATTGAAAGGGAATAAGATTAATAGTTCTTAATCAAGAGAATTAATGATTAAATCTTAGAAATAAGATTAAATCGAATAAAATGGTAACATATCATGAACTTTAAAATGGAGTGTGAAAATCTACGGAAGAGTTCTCTTTTCTTCTTAACAAAAGTAAACTCCACTGAAATGAATCAATCAGAGAAGTGGAATTTATTGGCTTTGTAAGAAATTCAACATATGATTGAATTG
>NW_001863211.1:0-877 GCF_000209125.1 Entamoeba dispar SAW760
TGAAAAATGTTGATTTAAAAATAAATAACTTATATTTCATAAAATCTTGATTTAAAAAATGTTATTTCTACAATGAATAACAAAAAATAATCTATAAATAGAACACTATTATTTTAATAATTATTAATATCTCAAATGTACTGCGTCAAGAATTAATAATAACTATAACAATTACTAGTACACTAAAAGTTATTTGATATTTATTACTTTTTATAGAAAATGATTTAATTATCAATAATTAATAAATTATGTTAGAATGAATTGTTAAAAATTATTTTATCTATACTGCGTCAAGAATTAATAATAACTATAACAATTACTAGTACACTAAAAGTTATTTGATATTTATTACTTTTTATAGAAAATGATTTAATTATCAATAATTAATAAATTATGTTAGAATGAATTGTTAAAAATTATTTTATCTATACTGCGTCAAGAATTAATAATAACTATAACAATTACTAGTACACTAAAAGTTATTTGATATTTATTACTTTTTATAGAAAATGATTTAATTATCAATAATTAATAAATTATGTTAGAATGAATTGTTAAAAATTATTTTATCTATACTGCGTCAAGAATTAATAATAACTATAACAATTACTAGTACACTAAAAGTTATTTGATATTTATTACTTTTTATAGAAAATGATTTAATTATCAATAATTAATAAATTATGTTAGAATGAATTGTTAAAAATTATTTTATCTATACTGCGTCAAGAATTAATAATAACTATAACAATTACTAGTACACTAAAAGTTATTTGATATTTATTACTTTTTATAGAAAATGATTTAATTATCCATTTATTCATTAATCATTAAAATGAATTGGTAAAAATTATTTTATCTATACTGCGTCAAGAAT
>NW_001863210.1:0-903 GCF_000209125.1 Entamoeba dispar SAW760
ATAAATTAGAGTCAAGCTCAACAGGGTCTTCTTTCCCCGCCGTTCCAATCAAGCCCGTTCCCTTGACTGTGGTTTCACTAGATTGCAGATAGGGACAGTGGGAATCACGGTGATCCATTCATGCGCGTCACTAATTAGATGACGAGGCATTTGGCTACCTTAAGAGAGTCATAGTTACTCCCGCCGTTAACCCGCGCTTAAGTAAATTTCATTACCTTGACATTCAGAGCACTGGGCAGAAATCACATTCTGTAATGAACCTTTTAGATTTATCAGAATGCTATGTTTTTATTAAACAGTCGGATTCCCCTAACCTTTAAAGTTCTGATTCGATTTTAATCCTTTTACAAGGAAATCACCAGAGCTACTCTTTCTTGCTAACTTACAGAGCTATGTTGCCGACTTCCCTTACCTGCGTTATTCTATTTAACTAAAGATTTTGCTTCTTGGAGACCTGTTGCGGTTATTAGTACGAGCAAAAGAATTCTTTAATTAGCTTTATGCTAAGATTCCCTTTAATTTTTATGAAGACTGCAAAAATACCACAATTCAATCATATGTTGAATTTCTTACAAAGCCAATAAATTCCACTTCTCTGATTGATTCATTTCAGTGGAGTTTACTTTTGTTAAGAAGAAAAGAGAACTCTTCCGTAGATTTTCACACTCCATTTTAAAGTTCATGATATGTTACCATTTTATTCGATTTAATCTTATTTCTAAGATTTAATCATTAATTCTCTTGATTAAGAACTATTAATCTTATTCCCTTTCAATCCTTATATTGACTATATGTCACTTATATATTTCTTAAGGATTTCCATCTGTAATTTAGGATCGATTCACCCTAATCCAAGTAATGTTGTTTAGGAACCTTCTCCTCTCAGTTCTAAGATGTTTTTTC
>NW_001863209.1:0-917 GCF_000209125.1 Entamoeba dispar SAW760
ATTATAATTTTTATCTTTTTGTAGAGTGCATATTAATGTGATTAATACTTAGTACTTTTTATTAAAATTGACGACATTTAACTTCTTTCATCTAATTTAGACAGAAACATGTCAAAAATTATCTCAGATAGAAAGCGACCAGAATTAATAATTTTTATCTTTTTGTAGAGTGCATATTAATGTGATTAATACTTAGTACTTTTTATTAAAATTGACGACATTTAACTTCTTTCATCTAGTTTAGATAAAAAAGTTAATATCTCAAATACATAACTATCATAATTAATAATAATTATAGTTATGAGTAATAAACTATAATGTGTTTGATATTTATTACTTTTTAAAGAAATATAGATATTTAATTATTTATTGATTTTTTAACTAATATAACACTTGAAAAATATTTTATATAATTTTGAACGTAATTTATTTGTGGTATGAAATATTATATTATTATATATTTTGGTACATGTAATTTATTGTTATAAAATGTTATAAAAATTGAGTTAATAACAATTTCTATTTTTAATGAATTTTTTGTTATTCTATTTTTAGAAATAAGATAAATTCAAATCATTCTTGAATTTTTTGTTTTTAAATTTTTGAAAATTCTATGGAAGTAATTTTCTTCATTTTCGAATTTGGAAAATTTTATGACATATTATGTTCTATTTTTAAAGTAAACTATTTTCAAAAAATTTTGTTAATTATTCAAAAATTCTATTTTTAAAAGAAAGAATTCCCATTTTCAGAGTAAATTTTCTTATTTTTAGAAGAAATATCTTTAGAATTTTTACTTTTAGAAAATACATTAAAGTATCAGTAAAATATAATAAATAATATTTTAATAATTTTTAATATCAAATAAAATAACTAGTATAAAAGAGGGTATTAAAAGACTTAATAATATTTAAATT
>NW_001863208.1:0-253 GCF_000209125.1 Entamoeba dispar SAW760
ACAAAGGAGGTGATAGGAACGATGTCACTAATTATCGTCCTATCAGTTGTACAAATGTAATAATGAAAGTATTTACCTCCATATTGAAAGATAAGATTCACAATAGAATTAACATGAATAGTGAATCATTAAAAATTAGTAAAAATCAATTATGATGTAAACTGCAATCTCTTGATGATAAAGAAGGATTAATTAACAGTTATATGTTAAAGCAGCAAAAAGAAGAGAAATACACAAAATATGTAGAGTCATA
>NW_001863207.1:0-878 GCF_000209125.1 Entamoeba dispar SAW760
CTGATGTACTACCTCTGTACTATGTGAGCTTATATTAATAAGCAAAACATACAAACATATAGATACACATACATATACACATACATATACACATACATATACACATAGATACACATATAGAAATACACATAGATACACATATACATATACACATAGATACACATATACATATACACATAGATACACATATAGAAATACACATAGATACACTTATAAGTAAAGTACATAAGTAATATAATAAGGTAAAACTGTGAATAGAAATAATAGATAATAAATATAAAAGGAAGTAATGTATATATAGAAATATAAAGTAAGATATAGAAGAAATAAGATAGTAAGTTAGGCACATAATAGAGAAATATAATAAAAGGTGATATAGATAGTAAATAGTAGATAGTAGGTATAAGGTATAAGGTATAAAGTAATAAGTAATAAGTATAAAAGTATAAAAATAGAAAGGTATAATAGGTATAATAGGTAATAATAGGTATAAAAAGGGAATAAAAAATATAAAAGATATAAAAGATATAAAAAATATAAAAGATATAAAAGTTGAAATATATATATTAAGTACATAAATAATAAATAGGAACACTAAGTCTAAAAAGATGCTCACACCAGGAATCGAACCTGGGTTATCAAAGCCACAATCTGATGTACTACCTCTGTACTATGTGAGCTTATATTAATAAGCAAAACATACAAACATATAGATACACATACATATACACATACATATACACATACATATACACATAGATACACATATAGAAATACACATAGATACACATATACATATACACATAGATACACATATACATATACACATAGATACACATATAGAAATACACATAGATACACTTATAGTAAAGTACATA
>NW_001863206.1:0-942 GCF_000209125.1 Entamoeba dispar SAW760
CTCCCGCCGTTACCCGCGCTTAAGTAAATTTCATTACCTTGACATTCAGAGCACTCGGGCAGAAATCACATTCTGTAATGAACCTTTTAGATTTATCAGAATGCTATGTTTTTATTAAACAGTCGGATTCCCCTAACCTTTAAAGTTCTGATTCGATTTTAATCCTTTTACAAGGAAATCACCAGAGCTACTCTTTCTTGCTAACTTACAGAGCTATGTTGCCGACTTCCCTTACCTGCGTTATTCTATTTAACTAAAGATTTTGCTTCTTGGAGACCTGTTGCGGTTATTAGTACGAGCAAAAGAATTCTTTAATTAGCTTTATGCTAAGATTCCCTTTAATTTTTATGAAGACTGCAAAAATACCACAATTCAATCATATGTTGAATTTCTTACAAAGCCAATAAATTCCACTTCTCTGATTGATTCATTTCAGTGGAGTTTACTTTTGTTAAGAAGAAAAGAGAACTCTTCCGTAGATTTTCACACTCCATTTTAAAGTTCATGATATGTTACCATTTTATTCGATTTAATCTTATTTCTAAGATTTAATCATTAATTCTCTTGATTAAGAACTATTAATCTTATTCCCTTTCAATCCTTATATTGACTATATGTCACTTATATATTTCTTAAGGATTTCCATCTGTAATTTAGGATCGATTCACCCTAATCCAAGTAATGTTGTTTAGGAACCTTTCTCCTCTTCAGTTCTAAGATGTTTTTTTCCTCTTCTTAGTATTTGCTACTACCACCAAGATCTGCACTAAGGACAGTTTCAATCTAAATTACTTTAAATCTTTACTACTTTTGTTGTCCTTACGCCATTTCGTTTCCTTACTCGTTAAAATGTCTTCATTTTAACGGTCGAGTATCAGTTAAGAAATTATAATGCCATCCATTTTCAGGACTCATTCATTCGATAGGTGAGTTGTTACACAT
>NW_001863205.1:0-942 GCF_000209125.1 Entamoeba dispar SAW760
ATAACGGATAACGAGGAATTGGGGTTCGACATCGGAGAGGGAGCTTTACAGATGGCTACCACTTCTAAGGAAGGCAGCAGGCGCGTAAATTACCCACTTTCGAATTGAAGAGGTAGTGACGACACATAACTCTAGAGTTGAGTAAAATCAATTCTTGAAGGAATGAGTAGGAGGTAAATTCTCCTACGAAATCAATTGGAGGGCAAGTCTGGTGCCAGCAGCCGCGGTAATTCCAGCTCCAATAGTGTATATTAAAGTTGCTGTGATTAAAACGCTCGTAGTTGAATTAAAATGTGATTTTATACATTTTGAAGACTTTACATTAAGTGAAGTTTCTAGAAATGTTAAATTAAAATCAAAGAAGGAGACAATTCAAGTAATTGAGTTGTCATTACTTTGAATAAAATAAGGTGTTTAAAGCAAAACATTATGTTAATGAATATTCAAGCATGGGACAATGCTGAGGAGATGTCAATTAGACATTTCGAGAGAAGGATTAAAAGGAACAATTGGGGTGATTCAGAAAATAACGGGAGAGGTGAAAATCCATGATCGCTATAAGATGCACGAGAGCGAAAGCATTTCACTCAACTGGGTCCATTAATCAAGAACGAAAGTTAGGGGATCGAAGACGATCAGATACCGTCGTAGTCCTAACTATAAACGATGTCAACCAAGGATTGGATGAAATTCAGATGTACAAAGATGAAGAAACATTGTTTCTAAATCCAAGTATATCAATACTACCTTGTTCAGAACTTAAAGAGAAATCTTGAGTTTATGGACTTCAGGGGGAGTATGGTCACAAGGCTGAAACTTAAAGGATTGACGGAAGGCACACCAGGAGTGGAGCCTGCGGCTTAATTTGACTCACACGGGAAACTTACCAGACCGAACAGTAGAGATGACAGATAGAGTCTTCATGATTATGGGTAGTGGTGC
>NW_001863204.1:0-821 GCF_000209125.1 Entamoeba dispar SAW760
TAAGTAAAATACTAAGGAAGTATAAAAAGATATATACATATATACATGTATAAGTATAATAAATAGAAATAGAAATATAAGAATATATCTACTAAAGAGAAAGAATAAGGGAATAAGGGAATAAAAAAAGAACATAATAATATAATATAATAATATAATAATAAGTGAATAAGATGATAATAATAATAATAGTAGCATAAAGGTTAATAATAATAGTAAAAAAGACGCTTCCGCTTGGGATCGAACCAAGGACCTAACGGTTAACAGCCGTTCGCTCTGCCGACTGAGCCACGGAAGCTTTCAGTAAGCATAAGTTAAGCAGAAGTTAAGCAGAAATGTTAAAGTAGATATGATAAGCAGAAATGATAAAGTAGATATGATAAGCAGAAATGATAAAGTAGAAATAATAAAGTAGATATGATAAAGTAAATATGATAAGCATAAGTTGAATAGGTAATAATAGGATAAAGTTATAAGGAGTAATAAGAAGGGTAATAATAGGATAAACATAATAAGAGGGTACATATATACATATATACATATATAAATATATACATATATAAATATATAAATATATACATAAGTACATATATACATAAAAGAATAAGAAGTACATAAGTACATATATAATATATATATATACATAGAAGAAATAAAAAGTAAAAAGTAAAAAGTAAAAAATAAGAATAAGGTATAGTAAAGATAGTCTATATATAATAGGTATAAAATAAGTAATAAGTAATAAGTAATAAGTATATATAATATATAAAGAAATATAGAAATAAAAAGGAATAAATATAATAAGTCATTACATATATAAA
>NW_001863203.1:0-965 GCF_000209125.1 Entamoeba dispar SAW760
GTTTAATAATAAAATAATATAGTTTTTTTAATAGAAAAGATTTTTTGAAAAATGTTGATTTAAAAATAAATAACTTATACTTCATAAAATCTTGATTTAAAAAATGTTATTTCTACAATGAATAACAAAAAATAATCTATAAATAGAACACTATTATTTTAATAATTATTAATATCTCAAATGTACTGCGTCAAGAATTAATAACAACTGCATTTTTTAAGTGCATGATGTAAGGTAATAGATACCTAGTACTTTTTATTAAAATCAAAAAAGTGCACCTTTTTTCAATAAAATTGTTGAACTTGTATCTCATCTACAACCTCACCATTTCTGATAAAACTTTATTTTTTGGAGGTTCCATATAAAGTTACTAGATACCTAGTACTTTTTATTAAAATCAGACGCATTTAACTTCTTTCGTCTAATTTAGACAGAAACATGTCAAAAATTATCTCAGATAGAAAGCGACCAGAATTAATAATTTTTATCTTTTTGTAGAGTGCATATTAATGTGATTAATACTTAGTACTTTTTATTAAAATTGACGACATTTAACTTCTTTCATTTGGTTTAGATAAAAATAGAATAAATTAATATCTCAAATACATGACGATCACAATTAATAATTTTTATCTTTTTGCAGAGTGCTTTTGAAGATAATTGATATATAGTACTTTATATTAAAATCATAAAAAGTGCACCTTTTTTCAACAAATTTGTTGAATTAATATCTCTGCTACAACCTCACCATTTCTGATAAAACTTTATTTTTTGGAGGATCCACAGAACGATATTGGATACCTAGTACTTTTTATTAAAATCAAAAAAGTGCACCTTTTTTCAATAAAATTGTTGAATTAATATCTCTGCTACAACCTCACCATTTCTGATAAAACTTTATTTTTGGAGGATCCACAGAACGATATGGATACCTAGTACTTTATTTAAATCAAAAAGTGCACCTT
>NW_001863202.1:0-1023 GCF_000209125.1 Entamoeba dispar SAW760
GCAATCGTTTCTTCAATACCCGAGAGTATTGATTAAGAAACTCTAAAGCTTACAACACCGATTTCTGATGCCATCGTCTATAAGCAACAGTTATGCTTTGAATTTTGTTAACTCAGTATTCACTACCCTTTTGATAGAGTAATACACGAGATAATAAATACAACGTATATAATTTTCAATTGTACTAAAGTAACAAGAAAAAGACAAAGTATTCATCTAGACGAAATTCTGGCTTGAGAGGCTTTCAGCCATTATTTCAACACGTGTTAGATTCTCAACACTATTTGATCAAATAATTGAATAATCCAGTGGCGTGACACAACGGTTCCTCTCGTACTGAGTTGTGCTACTATCTAAATACTTTGAAGATCTACCGAAACGGTAGGGTAAAACTAACCTGTCTCACGACGGTCTAAACCCAGCTCACGTTCCCTATTAAATGGTGAACAATCATACCTTTTTTCAATTCTGCTTGAAATGGATAGGAAGAGCCGACATCGAAGGATCAAAAAGCAACGTCGCTATGAGCGCTTGGCTGCCACAAGCCAGTTATCCCTGTGGTAACTTTTCTGACACCCCAAGCCTTATTATTAAAGGATTAACTAGAAATCACCTTACGGTCTCACACATCAGATAAATCTAATATGTTTTAAATTTTTTCTAGTTAAAAATCTTAGGGATCGTTAGGCCATCATTTCAGAGTTATTGATTGTACTGGAATCAATAATCAAATGAACTTATACCCTTATATTCTACATGAGGTTTCTGTCCTCATTGAGTTCATCTTTGGACACCTGCGTTATCTTGTAACAGATGTGCCGCCCCAGCCAAACTCCCCGTCTATCTTTTTCAATCGCCTGTTTCAACCGAAGTTTTAATGTTTTTAAATTAATGGAAAATCCATTTTAACATTTAACGAAATGAGTGAAATAGTATTTCTAGTGGTGGTATTACACGTTTGACAAAGTCTCCCACCTAGCCTATACCAAAAATCGATTTCACATGATAAATTAGAGTCAAGCT
>NW_001863201.1:0-868 GCF_000209125.1 Entamoeba dispar SAW760
GTATTAAAAGACTTAATAATATTTAAATTTAAAATGTCAAAAAATTGGGTATAAACCCAATAAAGGACAGATGAGAAAAGAAGAAATAAATCTTCTGTTGAAGAATTTCGAATTAAATAATTCGAAAATTCAAAATAGTTTTGGGTCTCAAAAAACCCACGAGAAACAAAACTATTTTGAGTAGTATTTAATTATGTTAAGCATTCTTAAAATAAATTATAAACATATTTACAGCTTCATTAAATAAAACCATAAACATACATTACCATAAAAGCATTAAGAGAATAAGGATGATTAATAATAATTAATGCTACTATATAATGAGAGGAATAATAAAGAGAGAATATAGCATTTACGTTTGTTTAAATAATAAATTATGAGAGAATAGCACAGTTTGTCAATAAAATAATAAATAAAATAAGTATTCATAATATTTAGGGAGAATAATATAAGAGATAAACAGAATAAGTAATCTCATAGAAGAGATTAATTAAAGAAATAAGAAATGATTATTAAAAGAATTTAATATAATCATAATAGATATATGTTGTTAAGAATGAAAGAATTTAAAGAAATAAATATAAGACTGAATATAAAGAAAATTGTACTTGATCTAACTATATAAAAGTAATTAGATGACAGAACAGATTTAAATAATATAAGTTTGTTTTTTAGTATAATTAGTAAATAAAAAAAGAAGTCAAAAGTAGGAGAATAAAGAAAGGAAAAATGGATATAAATACAAAAGAGAAGTAAGAATAAAGAATCCTTCCTTTTAAAAAGGAAGAAGAATAAAATATCTGGTTGATCCTGCCAGTATTATATGCTGATGTTAAAGATTAAGCCATGCATGTGTAAGTATAAAGAC
>NW_001863200.1:0-999 GCF_000209125.1 Entamoeba dispar SAW760
CTGTGTGAACATAATGGTACTGATCAGGCTCTAAGCATCTTTACTTCCGTGTTCGGATGGGAACGGGTGTATCCTACTTGATATGAACCTACCGCTATACCACTATTTTATATATTACTTATACTTTATATATTTTATACACTATCTTCTATACTTTATATTTCTATTATTATTATTATTATTATTATTATTATTATCTATTTCATTTTTTATACTTTAAATTTTATACTTTATATTTTATACTTTATATTTTATATTCTTTTTTCTTTATTCCTTAGTTTATATATCCATTGTGGTGTAGTTGGTAACATGCAAGCCTCTCACGTTTGCGCCCCGGGTTCGATTCCCGGCGATGGAATCTTTTTATACATATATCCTTATATTATATATCTATTTCTTTATATTATTTTATCTTATCTTTATTTATGTATATTTATATCTATTTATCTATTCTTACTTCTATTTCTATCATTATTTCTTATATATAACTATTTTATCTATATTTTTATATCCTTATCCTATATTCACTTATATTCTTCCTATTATATTCTTACTTCTATTATTTATACTACTTATACTATCTTCCTATTTATATTACTTATATTACTTATATTACTTATATTACTTATATTACTTATATTACTTATATTACCTTATGTATCACTTCCTGAGTTATCTCTTCTACTTTACTACTTATATCACTTATATCACTTTTCTATCCTTCTTCTTAAATATATCCTTCCTTTATATTTTCTTCCTATATAATACCTTAGTATATTTTTATGTATTATGTATTTTCCTTTTATTCCCTGCCCTTTTATTCTTCTTATTTTATTAATTGTTAAAGCGGGGTGGCGCAGTGGTAGCGCGGCAGGCTCATAACTTGCAGGTCGGTTGATCGAAACTTCCCTCCGCTGTTTTTATGTACTTTATTTTTATATGTTTATATATTATTAACTTTTTATTATATCAACTTATTATCTTTTTATATCACTAGTT
>NW_001863199.1:0-906 GCF_000209125.1 Entamoeba dispar SAW760
TTCCTATTCAACAATAACATAGAATAAAAACAAAAATAGATATAATAATAGTGGAAACATATAATAATAGTGTATATCTATATTAATAGGTTATAGTGTATAAAGTATAGATATAATAATAGTCTATAAAGTATAAAGTATAAAATATAAAATATAAAGTATAAAATATAAAATATAAAGTATAAATATAATAATAGTCTATAGTCTATAGTCTATAAAGTATAAAGTATAAAGTATAGATAATAGAATAGTGTATAGTCTATAAATAATAAAAATAATAATAGTATATAAAGTATAGTGTATAAATAGAATAGTGTATAGTATATATAATATAAATAGGATAAGTATAATAGTATAGATAAAGGTGTATATATAATATAAGGATAAGTTATAGATAAAAAGACGAGCATAGCAGGGATCGAACCTGCAATCCTCAGATCCGAAGTCTGATGCGTTTCCATTGCGCCATATGCCCATTATCAGATAAGTACATAAGTACAGAGGTGGATGATATCTAGAACACATATATCAAAAGTAAAGATAATAAAAGGTAGTAAAGGTAGTAAAGGTAATAAAGGTAATAAAGTTAATAGGGATAGTAAGAATATAAGGAAAGGAAGTAGTAGTTACATAGTATAAAACACTATAAGTAGTATAAGTAGTATAAGATAGTATAAAATAGTATAAAATAGTATAGATAATATAAAAGAATAGAGTGTACACTAAAAGTATAATAAAAGGATATATAAGTTTAATAGATGTAAAAATATAGTAATAGATGTCATATAGATGTACAAAAGTGGGAACGTGAGTATCGAACTCACGACCTTAAGATTATGAGACTACGCTCTACACTGAGCTACGTCCCTATCAACATACATAGATAAAACAAAATAGATATATATA
>NW_001863198.1:0-954 GCF_000209125.1 Entamoeba dispar SAW760
TTACTTATACTTTATACTTTATACTTTATACTTTATTATTATATATCCCTTATTTACCTTCTTTTTTATAATTATACCTTTTTATAATTATACCTCTTTATAATTATACCTTTTTATAATTATACCTCTTTAGTCTATTTCTTATTCTTTCATCGGTAGGTTCATATCAAGTAGGATACACCCGTTCCCATCCGAACACGGAAGTAAAGATGCTTAGAGCCTGATCAGTACCATTATGTTCACACAGATGGGAACGTCAGGTAATCTACCTTTTTGTTTTTTATATTATCTATTTAAACTTATTATATATTATATATTATCTATTCTATATATTTTTACTTTATTCTTATTATTTTATATATATACACTATACTTATAACATATTTATCATATTTATTATATATATTATATATATTATATATATTATATTTATTATATTTATTATATATCCTATATGACCCTTTTCAGTCTTTCTGACTATTATGTTCGTTGGTTTCATGGTGTAGTTGGTTATCACATCACTTTTACGTAGTGAGGGTCCCCGGTTCAAACCCGGGTGGAACCATTTTATATTAGTACACAACTTTATATGTATATGTATATGTTTATTTCTTTAACTGTTTAACTGTTTAACTGTTTATCTTTATTTATTCATATCATCTTATATATATATATATATATGTATCTATATTATTATATATACTTCTACTTCTACTTCTACGACTATATATCTATCTATCTAAACCTTTCTATGTATCTATGTATCTATGTATGTATATTACTTATACTTTATACTTTATACTTTATACTTTATTATTATATATCCCTTATTTACCTTTTTTTTATAATTATACCTTTTTATAATTATACCTCTTTATAATTATACCTTTTTATAATTATACCTCTTTAGTCTATTTCTTATTCTTTCATCGGTAGGTTCATATCAAGTAGGAT
>NW_001863197.1:0-811 GCF_000209125.1 Entamoeba dispar SAW760
AAAAGTTATTTGATATTTATTACTTTTTATAGAAAATGATTTAATTATCAATAATTAATAAATTATGTTAGAATGAATTGTTAAAAATTATTTTATCTATACTGCGTCAAGAATTAATAATAACTATAACAATTACTAGTACACTAAAAGTTATTTGATATTTATTACTTTTTATAGAAAATGATTTAATTATCACTAATTAATAAATTATGTTAGAATGAATTGTTAAAAATTATTTTATCTATACTGCGTCAAGAATTAATAATAACTATAACAATTACTAGTACACTAAAAGTTATTTGATATTTATTACTTTTTATAGAAAATGATTTAATTATCAATAATTAATAAATTATGTTAGAATGAATTGTTAAAAATTATTTTATCTATACTGCGTCAAGAATTAATAATAACTATAACAATTACTAGTACACTAAAAGTTATTTGATATTTATTACTTTTTATAGAAAATGATTTAATTATCAATAATTAATAAATTATGTTAGAATGAATTGTTAAAAATTATTTTATCTATACTGCGTCAAGAATTAATAATAACTATAACAATTACTAGTACACTAAAAGTTATTTGATATTTATTACTTTTTATAGAAAATGATTTAATTATCCATTTATTCATTAATCATTAAAATGAATTGTTAAAAATTATTTTATCTATACTGCGTCAAGAATTAATAATAACTATAACAATTACTAGTACACTAAAAGTTATTTGATATTTATTACTTTTTATAGAAAATGATTTAATTATCCATTTATTCATTAATCATTAAAATGAATTGTTAAAAAT
>NW_001863196.1:0-928 GCF_000209125.1 Entamoeba dispar SAW760
TAAGTAATAAGTAAGAATGGAAGTAATGTAAGAAGTAATAAGTAAATAGTAATAAGTAGGAAATAGTAATAGTAAGAAGTGTATAGTAGATGTATAATAAAGTAATAAAAAGATATAAAGGTAAAAAGATGATAAATAATAACATAATAAATAGGGAAGATAATAAATATATATAAGCTAAGTGTAAAGATAGAAATAGGTAATAATAATATAAGGCGGCTTAGCTCAGTGGCAGAGCGTCTCTCTCGTAAAGAGAAGGTCATGGGTCCGATCCCCATAGTCGCCTTCTAGGTATTTTTTAAAGGGAATAAACATATATAAAAGGAATAAACATATATAAAAGGAATAAACATATAGACAGAGAGTGATAAAGAAGAATATATAGATAGATAATATATATATAATATATATAAATAATATATAGATACATAATATATATAATATATAGATACATAATATATATATATAATATATAGATAGTGATATATATATATACATACATACATAAGTGGTGATAAAAGTAGAATATAGTAGAATATATAACATAATATAAGATAGAAATATATATAGAAAGAGATAATAGTTAGAATATAAACATAGATAAAGTTCATAAGTTTAATATAATGGTATAAAGGTATAGTTATATACATAAAAAGTGGTCCCACCCAGATTCGAACTGGGGTCCTAAGAACCAAAATCTTATATGCTGCCCCTACACCATGGAACCGTTATGAATAGATGGGTAGGTGTAAGTAGTAAGTAGTAAAAGGATGTAAGAAGTAATAAGTAAGAAGTAATAAGTAAGAAGTAATAAGTAATAAGTAAGAAATGGAAGTAATGTAAGAAGTAATAAGTAAATAGTAATAAGTAGGAAATAGTAATAGTAAGAAGTGTATAGTAGATGTATAATAAAGTAATAAAAAGATAT
>NW_001863195.1:0-957 GCF_000209125.1 Entamoeba dispar SAW760
CCTTTATTTAAAAAAAACTCTCTATATAAAAACAAAAAGGTAATCTACCTTTTTGTTTTTATATAGAGAGTTTTTTTTTAAATAAAGGAATAAAGGAATAAAGGAATATAGAAATATAGAAATATAGAAATAAAGGAATATAGAAATAAATACATACATAGATATATAAATAAAGATATATATAAATAAATAAATAAAGAAATATATATATATATATAAATAAAGAAATATATATATAATAGAATATAAAGGTTATAGAAGTTGAAAGGGATTAAAGTAAAGTAATCTAGTCAATAAAAAGACGAGCTTGGCAGGGATCGAACCTGCAATCCCCAGATTCGTAGTCTGATGCGTTTCCATTGCGCCACAAGCCCTATAACATTCATAAAATACTGGGAAGATAAAAAAAGGGATATATAAGTTATATAAATGTTATAAGTTATATAAATGTTATAAGTTATATAAATGATATAAGTTATATAAATGATATAAGTTATATAAATGATATAGATATGATATAGATATAGATATAGATATGATATATAAAAGACATAAGAAAGATAAGATATAAAATAAACAGACTAGGAATAATAATAAAAGTACATAGTCATATAATAATATAATAATATAAGAAAATATATGATAGTCATAGTCATAAGTAAGTAGGATAACGGTAGGTTCATATCAAGTAGGATACACCCGTTCCCATCCGAACACGGAAGTAAAGATGCTTAGAGCCTGATCAGTACCATTATGTTCACACAGATGGGAACGTCAGGTAATCTACCTTTTTGTTTTTATATAGAGAGTTTTTTTTTAAATAAAGGAATAAAGGAATAAAGGAATATAGAAATATAGAAATATAGAAATAAAGGAATATAGAAATAAATACATACATAGATATATAAATAAAGATATATATAAATAAATAAATAAAGAAATATATATATATATATA
>NW_001863194.1:0-1004 GCF_000209125.1 Entamoeba dispar SAW760
TTCCTTCAGATTGATTTTACTCAACTCTAGAGTTATGTGTCGTCACTACCTCTTCAATTCGAAAGTGGGTAATTTACGCGCCTGCTGCCTTCCTTAGAAGTGGTAGCCATCTGTAAAGCTCCCTCTCCGATGTCGAACCCCAATTCCTCGTTATCCGTTATAATCTTGGTAGTCCTCGATACTACCAACTGATTGATAGATCAGAAATTCTCATTGGTTACTTGTTAAACACTGTGTGTTCTACAATTGTCGTGGCATCCTAACTCACTTAGAATGTCATTTCTCAATTTACTTACATAAATTGGCCACTTTGTACTAATACAAATTGGATCGTCTCAAGTATTATCTTTATCATTCACAAAGCTATCCTTGTACTTTACTAACCAAAGAAACTATTACTGTTATAATGAGCCGTCCGCAGTTTCATCCTACTTGGTCTTTATACTTACACATGCATGGCTTAATCTTTAACATCAGCATATAATACTGGCAGGATCAACCAGATATTTTATTCTTCTTCCTTTTTAAAAGGAAGGATTCTTTATTCTTACTTCTCTTTTGTATTTATATCCATTTTTCCTTTCTTTATTCTCCTACTTTTGACTTCTTTTTTATTTACTAATTATACTAAAAAACAAACTTATATTATTTAAATCTGTTCTGTCATCTAATTACTTTTATATAGTTAGATCAAGTACAATTTTCTTTATATTCAGTCTTATATTTATTTCTTTAAATTCTTTCATTCTTAACAACATATATCTATTATGATTATATTAAATTCTTTTAATAATCATTTCTTATTTCTTTAATTAATCTCTTCTATGAGATTACTTATTCTGTTTATCTCTTATATTATTCTCCCTAAATATTATGAATACTTATTTTATTTATTATTTTATTGACAAACTGTGCTATTCTCTCATAATTTATTATTTAAACAAACGTAAATGCTATATTCTCTCTTTATTATTCCTCTCATTATATAGTAGCATTAATTATTA
>NW_001863193.1:0-977 GCF_000209125.1 Entamoeba dispar SAW760
TTTGTTGGATAATCTGAATCGTTTTCTATTTTTAGAAATTTTATAAATTATTTGTATGGATAATCTGAATCGTTTTCTATTTTTAGAATAATTCTATATTGTTTGTATGGATAATCTGAGTCGTTATCTAATTTTAGAAAAACTTTGAAGTTATTAATAAATTTATGAAGTAAAACAATAGTTTTTTCTAATAAATAACTAACAAAAGTTGTATAAATGAAAGAAAAATATTGATAGTTAAATGAAACCTGATAAAATACGTATCATTCAAAATACATTGAATGATGGCAGTAAGCCTGTCAGTACAGTTGAACAGTTTTTAAAGAAAATAAAAGAAACATGTTGAATTGTATTGATTAACATAAGGACAACGAAAGATGGAAGGAAAAAGAACAGGGAAAAGAAAAACGAAAACAAAAACGAAAGATGGGAGTTAAAAGAAAAATGAAGGATTTAAAGAAAGAAGAACTTGAGAATGAGGAATCTAAGAATGAGGAAATTGAGAATGAGGAAATGCAAGTGAGATAAAAATAAATTTAGAGATTAAAGTAGATGAAAATGGAAATAAAAATGAAACAAAATGAAATTAAGAAATAAACAAATGATGTTAATAATAAAGAAGTGAATTGATAAAAAGTAAGAGCATTTTACACGATTTCAAAATATTGTGTTTCTGGACCGATTCTAATGCAAAGATTTCAAGCGTAGCAAAAATGATAGTGAATTTAGAAATTGAAAAATGAAGAAAGAATTAAGAAAGAATTGAATGAAGAAATGAAATTGATAAAAGTAAGAACATTTTACACGATTTCAAAATATTGTGTTTCTGGACCGATTCTAATGCAAAGATTTCAAGCGTAGCAAAAATGATAGTGAATTTAGAAAATTGAAAAATGAAGAAAGAATTAAGAAAGAATTGAATGAAGAAATGAAATTGATAAAAGTAAGAACATTTTACACGATTTCAAAATATTGTG
>NW_001863192.1:0-426 GCF_000209125.1 Entamoeba dispar SAW760
AAGAAATACATAATGAAGATAAAATAAAATAAATAAATCATGAATAATAACTAATACAGATTAAGATAATTGTTAAACAGAATTTAATTTAAAGAATGAGATATAAAGATATTAAATAATTTTTTAATAGTCTTTAATAAAAATAATCATTCATATCTCAAAAAATGTCAACGAAAGTATAAAAATTTATAAGGTAAAAGTTGTTCAGAATTGAATTCTAAACAACTCTTTATTTAATGATGTTGTAATGATAAATTGAACGATTTTATTCATCTTTTTAACGTTTGAATTGAAATAGTTTAAATAATAAAATAATATAGTTTTTTAATAGAAAAGATTTTTTGAAAAATGTTGATTTAAAAATAAATAACTTATACTTCATAAAATCTTGATTTAAAAAATGTTATTTCTACAAGAATAACAAAA
>NW_001863191.1:0-967 GCF_000209125.1 Entamoeba dispar SAW760
CAGATTAATAATAACTATAACAATTACTAGTACACTAAAAGTTATTTGATATTTATTACTTTTTATAGAAAATGATTTAATTATCAATAATTAATAAATTATGTTAGAATGAATTGTTAAAAATTATTTTATCTATACTGCGTCAAGAATTAATAATAACTATAACAATTACTAGTACACTAAAAGTTATTTGATATTTATTACTTTTTATAGAAAATGATTTAATTATCAATAATTAATAAATTATGTTAGAATGAATTGTTAAAAATTATTTTATCTATACTGCGTCAAGAATTAATAATAACTATAACAATTACTAGTACACTAAAAGTTATTTGATATTTATTACTTTTTATAGAAAATGATTTAATTATCAATAATTAATAAATTATGTTAGAATGAATTGTTAAAAATTATTTTATCTATACTGCGTCAAGAATTAATAATAACTATAACAATTACTAGTACACTAAAAGTTATTTGATATTTATTACTTTTTATAGAAAATGATTTAATTATCAATAATTAATAAATTATGTTAGAATGAATTGTTAAAAATTATTTTATCTATACTGCGTCAAGAATTAATAATAACTATAACAATTACTAGTACACTAAAAGTTATTTGATATTTATTACTTTTTATAGAAAATGATTTAATTATCAATAATTAATAAATTATGTTAGAATGAATTGTTAAAAATTATTTTATCTATACTGCGTCAAGAATTAATAATAACTATAACAATTACTAGTACACTAAAAGTTATTTGATATTTATTACTTTTTATAGAAAATGATTTAATTATCCATTTATTCATTAATCATTAAAATGAATTGTTAAAATTATTTTATCTATACTGCGTCAAGAATTAATAATAACTATAACAATTACTAGTACACTAAAAGTTATTTGATATTTATTACTTTTTATAGAAATGATTTAATTATCATTTATTCATAATCA
>NW_001863190.1:0-945 GCF_000209125.1 Entamoeba dispar SAW760
AGGAATGTGTAACAACTCACCTATCGAATGAATGAGTCCGAAAAATGGATGGCATTATAATTTCTTAACTGATACTCGACCGTTAAAATGAAGACATTTTAACGAGTAAGGAAACGAAATGGCGTAAGGACAACAAAAGTAGTAAAGATTTAAAGTAATTTAGATTGAAACTGTCCTTAGTGCAGATCTTGGTGGTAGTAGCAAATACTAAGAAGAGGAAAAAAACATCTTAGAACTGAAGAGGAGAAAGGTTCCTAAACAACATTACTTGGATTAGGGTGAATCGATCCTAAATTACAGATGGAAATCCTTAAGAAATATATAAGTGACATATAGTCAATATAAGGATTGAAAGGGAATAAGATTAATAGTTCTTAATCAAGAGAATTAATGATTAAATCTTAGAAATAAGATTAAATCGAATAAAATGGTAACATATCATGAACTTTAAAATGGAGTGTGAAAATCTACGGAAGAGTTCTCTTTTCTTCTTAACAAAAGTAAACTCCACTGAAATGAATCAATCAGAGAAGTGGAATTTATTGGCTTTGTAAGAAATTCAACATATGATTGAATTGTGGTATTTTTGCAGTCTTCATAAAAATTAAAGGGAATCTTAGCATAAAGCTAATTAAAGAATTCTTTTGCTCGTACTAATAACCGCAACAGGTCTCCAAGAAGCAAAATCTTTAGTTAAATAGAATAACGCAGGTAAGGGAAGTCGGCAACATAGCTCTGTAAGTTAGCAAGAAAGAGTAGCTCTGGTGATTTCCTTGTAAAAGGATTAAAATCGAATCAGAACTTTAAAGGTTAGGGGAATCCGACTGTTTAATAAAAACATAGCATTCTGATAAATCTAAAAGGTTCATTACAGAATGTGATTTCTGCCCAGTGCTCTGAATGTCAAGGTAATGAAATTTACTTAAGCGCGGGTAACGGCGGGAG
>NW_001863189.1:0-936 GCF_000209125.1 Entamoeba dispar SAW760
GAATAAATAATACAATGAAAATAAGATGAAATGATAAAAAGAATACAAATGATAATGAAATAAAGAAAATAAAATTCATAATGATATTATTTCATTTTGTATTTATTTGTTGTTCATTTAATTAATTATCAATATGTTTATTTTATTTAGAAATAATGAATATAACAAATAAAAGAAATGATGAGAAATGAAAATAAATGAAGAATAGAAGAATGAAAATGATTTGATTAATAACAAGAAATGAAATAATGAATGATAAAATGAAAAAAGAAAGAAGAATAATAGAATTAATTGTAATTTCAACAAATAAATAGAATAAAAAGAAGAAGAATTTAAATTATTGATAAATAACTTTATTAAAATATGTTAATTATCATTTCATATTCTTATGTTTCTTTATTTTCATTTTATTATTTTAATTTCTTCTTTTTCTTCATTGAAATTTAATATAATTTCTTTTATCATTTACTCATTTAACTATAATCATTATTCTTTCTTTAATTTAATTCTTCATTCTATTATTTGTTATTATTTATGATTAATTGAACTTTCAAATAAAATATCATTTATTCATCAATCATAATAATAACACACTATAATACAATGGATACAATATTATTCATTTCTGTTTTAAATCATTTGATAAATTCACACAAATTAAATATCATTTAATAAAATAGATATAAACCATCATACAATGATTCAAATGTGATAGTAATTACATCAAATGAATATCATCAAATAGAAATATCATTGATGTTTATTCTTTTTCATTAAAACATTATTATTATTTTGAATCCTCCTATTATTTTGTTATTTTATTTTTTGTTTTTATTATAATTGTTTTATATTATAATATAACTATAATGAATACTATTTGATTATGATTTTAATTATTGAATAAATCTGAAACATTTTAAAAGTCAACAATGAATA
>NW_001863188.1:0-250 GCF_000209125.1 Entamoeba dispar SAW760
AGTCAATATTTTTTGTCACTGAGTCAATTTTATCATATCTCTGTAACAAGGTTGTTTTAATGAAAACTTATAAGGTAAAAAATGTTCTTGGAGGTAATCTGAAGACCTCATTTTTTAACAATTTTTTCATGATTATTTCATCATTTTATTTAACATAATTATGTATGAGAAATGAATTGTTTAGAATTCAATTCTGAACAACTTTTACCTTATAAATTTTTATACTTTCGTTGACATTTTTTGAAATATT
>NW_001863187.1:0-886 GCF_000209125.1 Entamoeba dispar SAW760
AGCTTCCTTAGCTCAGCTGGTAGCAGCGTTAGACTGAAGTTCTAAAGGTCGTTGGTTCGAACCCGACAGGAAGCATACGCTTTTTAGACTTTATATTACTTATTATATCCTAGATATATTAGATATACTACTTATACTACTTATACTATTTTTATTAATTTTTTTATCTTTATTATCTTTATTATCTTTATTATCTTTATTATCTTTATTATCTTTATTATCTTTACTACACCTTCCATCTTATCTTATGTATATAACTATATCACTATATTCCCTACCAACTTATTATTATATGTATATCTTATCATATGTATATATCACTATTCTTTAGTTACTTACTTATCTATATATATTTATATATAAACCTTTATCTATATCACTATCTATATCCTTTATCTATATATATATATATATATCTTTGTCTATATCACTTGATATATCATTATCTACTTTATTTATATCACTAACTATATCCTTTTGACCTTTTACTACTTTATAAACCTTTCTTAGTGTATCTATATACCTTTGACCTTTTACCAGTTTATAAAGGTTTCATGGTGTAGTTGGTTATCACATCATCTTGACGTGGTGAGGGTCCCCGGATCGAACCCGGGTGAAACCATTTTATACTTAAACTACTTCTTTAAACTTATTATATATATTTATTATGTATATCATCACTTTATATATCATATATTTCTTATTTATATATATATTTATATTTATACATCTATGTTTATATAAAACAAAAACTATACCTATAACTATAACTATAACTATAACTATATTCTTATCCTTTATATATGTTTATATATATATATATATGTATATGTTTATTTCTTTATTTGTATATATGTATATATGTATATATATCTACTCTTTATAT
>NW_001863186.1:0-931 GCF_000209125.1 Entamoeba dispar SAW760
GGACGCACTGCCATCTATGCTAAGAGGCCTTCCAAGGATGGAGGTATATATAATATAAAAAAAAGGTGTAATATATATATAAAAAGTTGAAATAAATAAATATAAAAAGTTGGAATATATATATATAAAAGGTGTAATATATATAAAAGGTGTAATATATATAAAAGAAGGAATATATATATATATAAGGAAGAATAAATATAAATAAAAGATAAGGTATAATAAAATAATAAAGGTATAAAGTTATATAGATATATAAATATATATATAGATATAGATATAAAGGAATAAAGTAGAAAAGTAGAAAAGTAGAAATGATAAAGTTTAATATATAACATAAGTTATAAAGTGATAAGTGACATATATATAGATATAAAAGGGTACATAAAGATAGAATATAGTAAAATGCAAGAGGTGGGGTTCGAACCCACGCCTCCGAAGAGAACAGTACCTTAAACTGCCGCCTTGGACCACTCGGCCACTCTTGCTGGTTGTCATATAATAAAATCAAAGAATAAAAACACTATAAAGGTATAAAGGTATAAAGGTATAAAGGTATAACTCTATATAGGTATAAAGGTATAAGAGGAATAGAATAGTATAAAGGTATAAAGGTATAACACTATAACACTATAGTCATATAGTCATATAAAGGTATAACTCTATAAGAATATAAGAATAGAATAGGGTAACACTATAGGAATAATATAAAGATAAAATAGAAAGTCTATATAGGATAAAGATAGAGTAAGAATAATAGAACATAAAAGGTTATAGATATCTAAACATTTACACATATATGAATATATAGATAGAAAAGGATCTAGAAATAAGAATAGAAAAGTATCTAGATGTATATATAGATATAAAGATAAGAACTAAGATGTAAGATGTAAGATGTAAGATATAAGATATAAGATATAAGATATAA
>NW_001863185.1:0-923 GCF_000209125.1 Entamoeba dispar SAW760
AGTATAATAGTATAAAAAGGAATATAGAATATAGCGATCCCGGTGGGGATCGAACCCACGATCTTCTGCTTAGGAGGCAGACGCGTTTCCACTGCGCCACGAGACCATTTAACATCATAGAAGTACTAAAAAAAAGAATAAGGGAAGATGCATATATAATAGATATATAGATATATAGATATATAAGTATATAAGTATATAAGTATATAAATAAAGAGAAGTAGATAGTGATATAGAATAAGGAAGTCATACACATATAGTAAGGTATAAGGATATAGATATATAGATATATAGATATATAAGGTAGAAATATACTTATATACATATATACATATATACATACACACTCATGATAAAAAGGGCAAGGCCTCTGCGGGAATCGAACCCACGACCTTTCCCTTACTAGGGGAACGCACTGCCATCTATGCTAAGAGGCCTTCCAAGGATATAAAAGTAGTATAAGGGATATAAAAGTAGTATAAGGGATATAAAAGTAGTATAAGGGATATAAAAGTAGTATAAGGGATATAAAAGTAGTATAAGGGATATAGTCATAGAAAGAATATAAAGATATAGTCATATAGTCATATAATAATATAATAAAGTAGTCATATAGTCATATAATAATATAATAAAGTAGTCATATAGTCATATAGTGATATAAACATATAGTCATATAATAATATAGAGAGATATAAAGATGTATAAGGTAAAAAGTAGTATAAAAATAAGAAGGATACATAAAACATATATAGATATAATAATAATAGATATAAGGGGATAATAAAAGATGATATATAATATAACATATATATGGGTATAAGAAGAAAGGATATATAATAAAGATAAATAAGATATAGAAGACACAATAATAATAAGATATAATATATATAGTATATAGTATAAAAGGATATAGATATAGC
>NW_001863184.1:0-774 GCF_000209125.1 Entamoeba dispar SAW760
TATTAATTTTAAACAAGTGATTTATTAATAAAAATTTATAAAAAATGATACTTCTATCATGATTTTTTTGAGACACAAAAAATGACTTATCTTAAATATACATCGTTTTTCATATAATATAAAATAATAATTATAATACTGATATATCAAATAAAATAATTGTTTTGTAGATAAAGTATTGAAGGACGTATAGATGAGTAGAGTCAATATTTTTTGTCACTGAGTCAATTTTATCATATCTCTGTAACAAGGTTGTTTTAATGAAAACTTATAAGGTAAAAAATGTTCTTGGAGGTAATCTGAAGACCTCATTTTTTAACAATTTTTTCATGATTATTTCATCATTTTATTTAACATAATTATGTATGAGAAATGAATTGTTTAGAATTCAATTCTGAACAACTTTTACCTTATAAATTTTTAATACTTTCGTTGACATTTTTTGAGATATTAATATAAAAAAATAATGATTAATATTAAAAAGAAATACATAATGAAGATAAAATAAAATAAATAAATCATGAATAATAACTAATACAGATTAAGATAATTGTTAAACAGAATTTAATTTAAAGAATGAGATATAAAGATATTAAATAATTTTTTAATAGTCTTTAATAAAAATAATCATTCATATCTCAAAAAATGTCAACGAAAGTATAAAAATTTATAAGGTAAAAGTTGTTCAGATATTAATTTTAAACAAGTGATTTATTAATAAAAATTTATAAAAAATGATACTTCTATCATGATTTTTTTGAGACACAAAAAATG
>NW_001863183.1:0-972 GCF_000209125.1 Entamoeba dispar SAW760
TAACAAAAAATAATCTATAAATAGAACACTATTATTTTAATAATTATTAATATCTCAAATGTACTGCGTCAAGAATTAATAACAACTGCATTTTTTAAGTGCATGATGTAAGGTAATAGATACCTAGTACTTTTTATTAAAATCAAAAAAGTGCACCTTTTTTCAATAAAATTGTTGAACTTGTATCTCATCTACAACCTCACCATTTCTGATAAAACTTTATTTTTTGGAGGTTCCATATAAAGTTACTAGATACCTAGTACTTTTTATTAAAATCAGACGCATTTAACTTCTTTCGTCTAATTTAGACAGAAACATGTCAAAAATTATCTCAGATAGAAAGCGACCAGAATTAATAATTTTTATCTTTTTGTAGAGTGCATATTAATGTGATTAATACTTAGTACTTTTTATTAAAATTGACGACATTTAACTTCTTTCATTTGGTTTAGATAAAAATAGAATAAATTAATATCTCAAATACATGACGATCACAATTAATAATTTTTATCTTTTTGCAGAGTGCTTTTGAAGATAATTGATATATAGTACTTTATATTAAAATCATAAAAAGTGCACCTTTTTTCAACAAATTTGTTGAATTAATATCTCTGCTACAACCTCACCATTTCTGATAAAACTTTATTTTTTGGAGGATCCACAGAACGATATTGGATACCTAGTACTTTTTATTAAAATCAAAAAAGTGCACCTTTTTTCAATAAAATTGTTGAATTAATATCTCTGCTACAACCTCACCATTTCTGATAAAACTTTATTTTTTGGAGGATCCACAGAACGATATTGGATACCTAGTACTTTATATTAAAATCAAAAAAGTGCACCTTTTTTCAACAAATTTGTTGATTAATATCTCTGCTACAACCTCACCATTTCTGATAAAACTTTATTTTTTGGAGGATCCACAGAACGATTTGGATACCTAGTACTTTATATTAAAATCATAAAAAG
>NW_001863182.1:0-795 GCF_000209125.1 Entamoeba dispar SAW760
ACTTAAGCATATCAATAAGGGAAGGAAGAAAAAATAACAATGATTTCTTAAGTAATGGCGAATGAAAAAGAAAAAGACCAAGTTGATAAAAATGGATAATTGTAAAAAGGTTAGAAGAATACAGCAATGTGTGAGGCTAGTCTTAAATTATTCAGAGTGTAACTAAAAGAAAAATTATATTTAAAAGAGATAATTTAGATTGAATTCAGAACGAATGCTGAGCCAGAGAGAGTGAAAGCCTCGTCAATTTAAATATATTTTGAAAAGAATATAGTTTAGAAAAGAGTAAATTTATTTGGAAGTATAAATCGAAAAGGTGATAGTATTCATCAAAGTCTAAATATTACAGGAAAACTGATAGCAAAGAAGTACTGTGAAGGAAAACTTAAAAGAACTTTGGAAAAAGAGTGAAAAGAGCTTGAAAGAGTAATATGTGAACGGATAATTTATAAGAAAAATAGTAGAATGTATTATAAATAAAAATATAAAAAGATTAGATATATAAGTAGTATATTTAATAAGATTGTATTGAAATTTGTAATATAGGAAATTATTAAGAGCAAGAGAATTATTTCATTTATAGTGATTATTAATAAACGAGAATATTAAGAGAAATCTTAGTATTTAATTGTGAATTAAAAGTAAAAATCCAATAATAATGGAATGATAAAAGCTATTTAAGGTAAGATTAATACATTTAATCCCGAGAATAGAAACTCTTGAAGAAGTAAATTATCTACCCGTCTTGAAACACGGACCAAGGAGTCTAACATGGATGCGAATAGAATAGCAGAA
>NW_001863181.1:0-838 GCF_000209125.1 Entamoeba dispar SAW760
ATATCTCTGTACAAGGTTGTTTTAATGAAAACTTATAAGGTAAAAAATGTTCTTGGAGGTAATCTGAAGACCTCATTTTTTAACAATTTTTTCATGATTATTTCATCATTGAGCATTACCTTTGAATAACAAAAAAGAATAACAAAAAATGACCTAAAAATAGTGAATAACAAAAAAGAATAACAAAAAAGAATAACAAAAACCCAACATACAAATGTTTTATATAACAACGAAAATTCCTTCTACACGGGGTAAATTTCAACAAAAATTGCAAAAAGACCCCCCCTACTCGAAATACGATTTTTGAAAATGCCCTTTTTGAAAAAACTACCGTTTTTTTGTTGAAATTAGAAGGAATAGAACGAAAAAAATTGATATTCCGTCGAAAAGTGAACCTTTATTACACAAAAGCTAGGAAAAACCATCGGATTAACACTAGACCAAAATTTTAAGATGGTAAAAGCTCGATTTGCCGAAAAGGATGACGTGGTTACCAACAAATATTCGGCATTTTCGGCGACATGTTTGTATGGATAATCTGAATCGTTTTCTATTTTTAGAAATTTTATAAATTATTTGTATGGATAATCTGAATCGTTTTCTATTTTTAGAATAATTCTATATTGTTTGTATGGATAATCTGAGTCGTTATCTAATTTTAGAAAAACTTTGAAGTTATTAATAAATTTATGAAGTAAAACAATAGTTTTTTTCTAATAAATAACTAACAAAAGTTGTATAAATGAAAGAAAAATATTGATAGTTAAATGAAACCTGATAAAATACGTATCATTCAAAATACATTGAATGATGGCAGTAAGCCTGTCAGTACAGTTGA
>NW_001863180.1:0-922 GCF_000209125.1 Entamoeba dispar SAW760
TAATAAGTCATTACATATATAAAATAAACATAAATAATAAAATAAAATTTAAATAAATATAAAAATATATATAAATATAGTCATAGTCTAGAAGTCAAGAATACTAATAATCTGTGAGCCTTCCTAGCTCAGTCGGTAGAGCGCGCGGCTCTTAACCGCGCGGTCGTGGGTTCGAGCCCCACGGGGGGCGTATTTTTATAATAAGAATAGGTGGTATAAGAGGAAATAGTATAAAGTATAAAGGTATAAAGGTATAAAGGTATAAAGGTATAAATGGTTATAGGTATAAAAGTATAAAAGTATAAAAGTATAAGAATATAAAGGTATAAAGGGATAAGAATAGTATAAGAGGAATAGAATAGTATAGTATAAAGGGATAAGAATAGCATATAGGTAATAGTATAAAGTAGGTACATCTAATAAGGATATAGGAAGTAAAATACTAAGTAAAATACTAAGGAAGTATAAAAAGATATATACATATATACATGTATAAGTATAATAAATAGAAATAGAAATATAAGAATATATCTACTAAAGAGAAAGAATAAGGGAATAAGGGAATAAAAAAAGAACATAATAATATAATATAATAATATAATAATAAGTGAATAAGATGATAATAATAATAATAGTAGCATAAAGGTTAATAATAATAGTAAAAAAGACGCTTCCGCTTGGGATCGAACCAAGGACCTAACGGTTAACAGCCGTTCGCTCTGCCGACTGAGCCACGGAAGCTTTCAGTAAGCATAAGTTAAGCAGAAGTTAAGCAGAAATGTTAAAGTAGATATGATAAGCAGAAATGATAAAGTAGATATGATAAGCAGAAATGATAAAGTAGAAATAATAAAGTAGATATGATAAAGTAATATGATAAGCATAAGTTGAATAGGTAATAATAGGATAAAGTTATAAGGAG
>NW_001863179.1:0-830 GCF_000209125.1 Entamoeba dispar SAW760
TTTATTTAATGATATTATAATGATTAATTGAACGATTTTTTATTTATTTTTTTAATGTTTGAATTGAAATAGTTTAAATAATAAAATAATATAGTTTTTTAATTTAAAATAGTCTTTAACTTTACTAATTGAATAAATGGATAATTAAATCATTTTCTATAAAAAGTAATAAATATCAAATAACTTTTAGTGTACTAGTAATTGTTATAGTTATTATTAATTCTTGACGCAGTATAGATAAAATAATTTTTAACAATTCATTTTAATGATTAATGAATAAATGGATAATTAAATCATTTTCTATAAAAAGTAATAAATATCAAATAACTTTTAGTGTACTAGTAATTGTTATAGTTATTATTAATTCTTGACGCAGTATAGATAAAATAATTTTTAACAATTCATTCTAACATAATTTATTAATTATTGATAATTAAATCATTTTCTATAAAAAGTAATAAATATCAAATAACTTTTAGTGTACTAGTAATTGTTATAGTTATTATTAATTCTTGACGCAGTATAGATAAAATAATTTTTAACAATTCATTCTAACATAATTTATTAATTATTGATAATTAAATCATTTTCTATAAAAAGTAATAAATATCAAATAACTTTTAGTGTACTAGTAATTGTTATAGTTATTATTAATTCTTGACGCAGTATAGATAAAATAATTTTTAACAATTCATTTTAATGATTAATGAATAAATGGATAATTAAATCATTTTCTATAAAAAGTAATAAATATCAAATAACTTTTAGTGTACTAGTAATTGTTATAGTTATTATTAATTCTTGACGCAGTATAGATAAAATAATTTAAC
>NW_001863178.1:0-999 GCF_000209125.1 Entamoeba dispar SAW760
AATTATGTTAGAATGAATTGTTAAAAATTATTTTATCTATACTGCGTCAAGAATTTATAATAACTATAACAATTACTAGTACACTAAAAGTTATTTGATATTTATTACTTTTTATAGAAAATGATTTAATTATCAATAATTAATAAATTATGTTAGAATGAATTGTTAAAAATTATTTTATCTATACTGCGTCAAGAATTAATAATAACTATAACAATTACTAGTACACTAAAAGTTATTTGATATTTATTACTTTTTATAGAAAATGATTTAATTATCCATTTATTCATTAATCATTAAAATGAATTGTTAAAAATTATTTTATCTATACTGCGTCAAGAATTAATAATAACTATAACAATTACTAGTACACTAAAAGTTATTTGATATTTATTACTTTTTATAGAAAATGATTTAATTATCCATTTATTCATTAATCATTAAAATGAATTGTTAAAAATTATTTTATCTATACTGCGTCAAGAATTAATAATAACTATAACAATTACTAGTACACTAAAAGTTATTTGATATTTATTACTTTTTATAGAAAATGATTTAATTATCAATAATTAATAAATTATGTTAGAATGAATTGTTAAAAATTATTTTATCTATACTGCGTCAAGAATTAATAATAACTATAACAATTACTAGTACACTAAAAGTTATTTGATATTTATTACTTTTTATAGAAAATGATTTAATTATCAATAATTAATAAATTATGTTAGAATGAATTGTTAAAAATTATTTTATCTATACTGCGTCAAGAATTAATAATAACTATAACAATTACTAGTACACTAAAAGTTATTTGATATTTATTACTTTTTATAGAAAATGATTTAATTATCCATTTATTCATTAATCATTAAAATGAATTGTTAAAAATTATTTTATCTATACTGCGTCAAGAATTAATAATAACTATAACAATTACTAGTACACTAAAAGTATTTGATATTTATTACTTTTTATAGAAAATGATTTAATTTA
>NW_001863177.1:0-1034 GCF_000209125.1 Entamoeba dispar SAW760
TTATATAACTTATAACATTTATATAACTTATAACATTTATATAACTTATATATCCCTTTTTTTATCTTCCCAGTATTTTATGAATGTTATAGGGCTTGTGGCGCAATGGAAACGCATCAGACTACGAATCTGGGGATTGCAGGTTCGATCCCTGCCAAGCTCGTCTTTTTATTGACTAGATTACTTTACTTTAATCCCTTTCAACTTCTATAACCTTTATATTCTATTATATATATATTTCTTTATTTATATATATATATATATTTCTTTATTTATTTATTTATATATATCTTTATTTATATATCTATGTATGTATTTATTTCTATATTCCTTTATTTCTATATTTCTATATTTCTATATTCCTTTATTCCTTTATTCCTTTATTTAAAAAAAAACTCTCTATATAAAAACAAAAAGGTAGATTACCTGACGTTCCCATCTGTGTGAACATAATGGTACTGATCAGGCTCTAAGCATCTTTACTTCCGTGTTCGGATGGGAACGGGTGTATCCTACTTGATATGAACCTACCGTTATCCTACTTACTTATGACTATGACTATCATATATTTTCTTATATTATTATATTATTATATGACTATGTACTTTTATTATTATTCCTAGTCTGTTTATTTTATATCTTATCTTTCTTATGTCTTTTATATATCATATCTATATCTATATCTATATCATATCTATATCATTTATATAACTTATATCATTTATATAACTTATATCATTTATATAACTTATAACATTTATATAACTTATAACATTTATATAACTTATATATCCCTTTTTTTATCTTCCCAGTATTTTATGAATGTTATAGGGCTTGTGGCGCAATGGAAACGCATCAGACTACGAATCTGGGGATTGCAGGTTCGATCCCTGCCAAGCTCGTCTTTTTATTGACTAGATTACTTTACTTTAATCCCTTTCACTTCTATAACCTTTATATTCTATTATATATATATTTCTTTATTATATATATATATATATTTCTTTATTTATTTATTTATATATATCTTTATT
>NW_001863176.1:0-951 GCF_000209125.1 Entamoeba dispar SAW760
TATATATAAATATATATAGATAAGTAAGTAACTAAAGAATAGTGATATATACATATGATAAGATATACATATAATAATAAGTTGGTAGGGAATATAGTGATATAGTTATATACATAAGATAAGATGGAAGGTGTAGTAAAGATAATAAAGATAATAAAGATAATAAAGATAATAAAGATAATAAAGATAATAAAGATAAAAAAATTAATAAAAATAGTATAAGTAGTATAAGTAGTATATCTAATATATCTAGGATATAATAAGTAATATAAAGTCTAAAAAGCGTATGCTTCCTGTCGGGTTCGAACCAACGACCTTTAGAACTTCAGTCTAACGCTGCTACCAGCTGAGCTAAGGAAGCTTACAAGTTAAAGAAGGAAGTAAAAAGTAAAAAGGGAGTATATAAGAAAGTGAAAGTATATAAATAAATAATAGAAATATAAAAAGGGGAAAGAATAAACATAAACATAAACATATATAAAGAAGTAGATAACATAAACATATATATAATAACATAATAACATAATAACATATATATAATAACATAATAACATAATAACATATAAACATAATAACATATAAACATAATAACATATAAACATATAAAGAAGTAGATAATATATACATATATACATATATACAAATAAAGAAATAAACATATACATATATATATATATATAAACATATATAAAGGATAAGAATATAGTTATAGTTATAGTTATAGTTATAGGTATAGTTTTTGTTTTATATAAACATAGATGTATAAATATAAATATATATATAAATAAGAAATATATGATATATAAAGTGATGATATACATAATAAATATATATAATAAGTTTAAAGAAGTAGTTTAAGTATAAAATGGTTTCACCCGGGTTCGATCCGGGGACCTCACACGTCAAGATGATGTGATAACCAACTACACCATGAAACCTTTATAACTGGTA
>NW_001863175.1:0-979 GCF_000209125.1 Entamoeba dispar SAW760
ACATATAAACATATAATAATATATAGATAATATAAATAGAAAGAAATATATATAATATAAACATAATATGTAAACAGATTATATGATAAAGTAGTTATAGTAAGCTCTCATAGCTCAGTCGGTAGAGCATGGTGCTAATAACGCCAGGGTCGCAGGTTCGAAACCTGCTGAGAGCATTGTTTTTAAAGAAATACATACATATTATACATATTATACATATTATACATATTATACATATACATACATGAGAGTATTTGTATAAAAGGAATAAAGTAATAAAGTAATAAAGGAATAAAGTATAAAAAGAATATAGTAATATAGTAATAAAGGAATAAAGTATAAAAGGAATAAAGTATAAAAGGAATAAAGTATAAAAGGAATAAAGTATAAAAGGAATATAGTAATAAAGGAATATAATAATAAAGGATATAAGTATAAGTATAAGTATAAGTCATGAATATAAAATAGAATATAGAATATAAAGGATATAATATATAATATATAAAGTAGAATATATACATATAATATATATAATAAATATAATAATATATAATATATAATATATAAGGGAAGTACATAAAAAGAATATAGTATAGATTAAATATAGATGAAGGGGGCTTAGCTCAGTGGCAGAGCAGCTGACTCCAGATCAGCCGGTCAGTGGTTCAATCCCTCTAGCCCTCACTTTTTATACATATAGTATCCATAAAGTATAGATAAAGTAAGATATAGTATATCTAGTGTATAAGTAGAGGATACATATAGTAAGATAGTAAGATAGTATGATAGTATGATAGTATGATAGTATGATAGTATGATAGTAAGATAATAAGAAAGTATGGCATCTATAGTCATATATAGAACAATAAATAGTCATATAAACACTGGAAAGTGATATAAAAGATATAAAAGGATATAAGATATAAAATAAATAAAATATATATATATAACATATAAAAAAAATAAAGAAGTAAGTTAA
>NW_001863174.1:0-961 GCF_000209125.1 Entamoeba dispar SAW760
CCATGGCCACCGTCCTATTGTCAATATGAATGAATACCTTTTGTGGTACTCGTTATGTTTCTTTTTGGCACTTTATCTCGACGTTCGGTTCATCCCGCATCGCCAGTCCTGCTTACCAGACTTGGCCGATTCAAAGTATGTTTATATTTAAATTCCTGAAGTGTATTTAACACTGAGAATTCTTCTTTGTTTATTCATAGTTTGACAAGATGTTGAGTGAAAATACTCACCCATTACACCTAATCATTATCTTTACCAATCAATACTATTAATACTTTGACCTTCCTAAGGGAATATTCAGGTGGAACCAGCTACTAGATAGTTCGATGAGTCTTTCGCCCCTATACTCAAATATGACAAGTAATTTGCACGTTAACACTGCGTGAATCTTCCACCAAAGTTTCCTTCGGCTTCAATCCGTTCAAGTATAGTTCACCATCTTTCGGGTCCTAACATATTTACTTCTTCTATTGAAAGATACTATTGCTAAATGTATTTCTACACTCTCATAGTTTTTCGTTTTCTCTTCATGTTATAGCTTTCCTGCTATTCTCATTCGCATCCATGTTAGACTCCTTGGTCCGTGTTTCAAGACGGGTAGATAATTTACTTCTTCAAGAGTTTCTATTCTCGGGATTAAATGTATTAATCTTACCTTAAATAGCTTTTATCATTCCATTATTATTGGATTTTTACTTTTAATTCACAATTAAATACTAAGATTTCTCTTAATATTCTCGTTTATTAATAATCACTATAAATGAAATAATTCTCTTGCTCTTAATAATTTCCTATATTACAAATTTCAATACAATCTTATTAAATATACTACTTATATATCTAATCTTTTTATATTTTTATTTATAATACATTCTACTATTTTTCTTATAAATTATCCGTTCACATATTACTCTTTCAAGCTCTTTTCACTCTTTTTTCAAAGTTCTTTTAAGTTTTCCTT
>NW_001863173.1:0-559 GCF_000209125.1 Entamoeba dispar SAW760
TTTTCTTATATTATTATATTATTATATGACTATGTACTTTTATTATTATTCCTAGTCTGTTTATTTTATATCTTATCTTTCTTATGTCTTTTATATATCATATCTATATCTATATCTATATCATATCTATATCATTTATATAACTTATATCATTTATATAACTTATATCATTTATATAACTTATAACATTTATATAACTTATAACATTTATATAACTTATATATCCCTTTTTTTATCTTCCCAGTATTTTATGAATGTTATAGGGCTTGTGGCGCAATGGAAACGCATCAGACTACGAATCTGGGGATTGCAGGTTCGATCCCTGCCAAGCTCGTCTTTTTATTGACTAGATTACTTTACTTTAATCCCTTTCAACTTCTATAACCTTTATATTCTATTATATATATATTTCTTTATTTATATATATATATATATTTCTTTATTTATTTATTTGTATATATCTTTATTTATATATCTATGTATGTATTTATTTCTATATTCCTTTATTTCTATATTTCTATATTTCTATATTCCTTTATTCCTTTATTCCTTTATTTAA
>NW_001863172.1:0-939 GCF_000209125.1 Entamoeba dispar SAW760
AAAATATAATAAATAATATTTTAATAATTTTTAATATCAAATAAAATAACTAGTATAAAAGAGGGTATTAAAAGACTTAATAATATTTAAATTTAAAATGTCAAAAAATTGGGTATAAACCCAATAAAGGACAGATGAGAAAAGAAGAAATAAATCTTCTGTTGAAGAATTTCGAATTAAATAATTCGAAAATTCAAAATAGTTTTGGGTCTCAAAAAACCCACGAGAAACAAAACTATTTTGAGTAGTATTTAATTATGTTAAGCATTCTTAAAATAAATTATAAACATATTTACAGCTTCATTAAATAAAACCATAAACATACATTACCATAAAAGCATTAAGAGAATAAGGATGATTAATAATAATTAATGCTACTATATAATGAGAGGAATAATAAAGAGAGAATATAGCATTTACGTTTGTTTAAATAATAAATTATGAGAGAATAGCACAGTTTGTCAATAAAATAATAAATAAAATAAGTATTCATAATATTTAGGGAGAATAATATAAGAGATAAACAGAATAAGTAATCTCATAGAAGAGATTAATTAAAGAAATAAGAAATGATTATTAAAAGAATTTAATATAATCATAATAGATATATGTTGTTAAGAATGAAAGAATTTAAAGAAATAAATATAAGACTGAATATAAAGAAAATTGTACTTGATCTAACTATATAAAAGTAATTAGATGACAGAACAGATTTAAATAATATAAGTTTGTTTTTTAGTATAATTAGTAAATAAAAAAGAAGTCAAAAGTAGGAGAATAAAGAAAGGAAAATGGATATAAATACAAAAGAGAAGTAAGAATAAAGAATCCTTCCTTTTAAAAAGAAGAAGAAAAAATATCTGGTTGATCCTGCCAGTATATATGCTGATGTAAAGATAAGCATGCATGTGTAGTATAAGACAAGTAGATGAAACTGCG
>NW_001863171.1:0-804 GCF_000209125.1 Entamoeba dispar SAW760
TTTTTAAATCAACATTTTTCAAAAAATTCTTTTCTATTAAAAAACTATATTATTTTATTATTTAAACTATTTCAATTCAAACGTTAAAAAGATGAATAAAATCGTTCAATTTATCATTACAACATCATTAAATAAAGAGTTGTTTAGAATTCAATTCTGAACAACTTTTACCTTATAAATTTTTATACTTTCGTTGACATTTTTTGAGATATTAATATAAAAAAATAATGATTAATATTAAAAAGAAATACATAATGAAGATAAAATAAAATAAATAAATCATGAATAATAACTAATACAGATTAAGATAATTGTTAAACAGAATTTAATTTAAAGAATGAGATATAAAGATATTAAATAATTTTTTAATAGTCTTTAATAAAAATAATCATTCATATCTCAAAAAATGTCAACGAAAGTATAAAAATTTATAAGGTAAAAGTTGTTCAGATATTAATTTTAAACAAGTGATTTATTAATAAAAATTTATAAAAAATGATACTTCTATCATGATTTTTTTGAGACACAAAAAATGACTTATCTTAAATATACATCGTTTTTCATATAATATAAAATAATAATTATAATACTGATATATCAAATAAAATAATTGTTTTGTAGATAAAGTATTGAAGGACGTATAGATGAGTAGAGTCAATATTTTTTGTCACTGAGTCAATTTTATCATATCTCTGTAACAAGGTTGTTTTAATGAAAACTTATAAGGTAAAAAATGTTCTTGGAGGTAATCTGAAGACCTCATTTTTTAACAATTTTTTCATGATTATTTCATCATTTTATTTA
>NW_001863170.1:0-796 GCF_000209125.1 Entamoeba dispar SAW760
TACTACTATAGTACTTTCCTATCTACTATACTACTATACTACTATTCTACTATTCTACTATACTACTATACTACTATACTACTATACTACTATACTACTATTCTACTATTCTACTATTCTACTATACTGTTATTCTACTATTCTACTATACTGTTATTCTACTATACTACTATTCTACTATTCTACTATTCTCCTATTTCCTGACTATCTATACACTATAAGCACTTGTGGTCCAATGGTATGACGTATCCCTGCCACGGATGAGACCCGGGTTCGATTCCCGGCAAGTGCACTTTTTATGCTCTTATACTTATGTATTATGACCCTTTAGACTAAAAAAAATATCATCTATACTATATATATTATATATATTATATATACTATAACTATGTATATATTATTATCTTATTCCTTATTCATTTCTACTTTTATCTTATTATACTTAAACCTCTTATTATTTAATCTCTTTATGTATACATCCTTTATATTATCCATATATATATTATATCTTATCTTTTATATATTATATATTATATATTATATATCTTCCTTTTTATATATTATATATTATATCTTATCTTTTATATATTATATATTATATCTTATATCTTATATATGTTTATAACTTTATATGTTTATGAGTTAGACTCCTTATTATTATCTTTCCACTTATTATTCCCTTCTATATCTTAGTATTTCTATCTTCTATATACTACTATCCTATTTTATTACTATACTTCTATTTTACTACTATACTATTCGACTATATATTACTTCTTTATTCTACTATTCGACT
>NW_001863169.1:0-880 GCF_000209125.1 Entamoeba dispar SAW760
AACTCTTTCTAGCTAACTTACAGAGCTATGTTGCCGACTTCCCTTACCTGCGTTATTCTATTTAACTAAAGATTTTGCTTCTTGGAGACCTGTTGCGGTTATTAGTACGAGCAAAAGAATTCTTTAATTAGCTTTATGCTAAGATTCCCTTTAATTTTTATGAAGACTGCAAAAATACCACAATTCAATCATATGTTGAATTTCTTACAAAGCCAATAAATTCCACTTCTCTGATTGATTCATTTCAGTGGAGTTTACTTTTGTTAAGAAGAAAAGAGAACTCTTCCGTAGATTTTCACACTCCATTTTAAAGTTCATGATATGTTACCATTTTATTCGATTTAATCTTATTTCTAAGATTTAATCATTAATTCTCTTGATTAAGAACTATTAATCTTATTCCCTTTCAATCCTTATATTGACTATATGTCACTTATATATTTCTTAAGGATTTCCATCTGTAATTTAGGATCGATTCACCCTAATCCAAGTAATGTTGTTTAGGAACCTTTCTCCTCTTCAGTTCTAAGATGTTTTTTTCCTCTTCTTAGTATTTGCTACTACCACCAAGATCTGCACTAAGGACAGTTTCAATCTAAATTACTTTAAATCTTTACTACTTTTGTTGTCCTTACGCCATTTCGTTTCCTTACTCGTTAAAATGTCTTCATTTTAACGGTCGAGTATCAGTTAAGAAATTATAATGCCATCCATTTTCAGACTCATTCATTCGATAGTGAGTTGTTACACATTCCTTAGCGGTTTCCGACTTCCATGGCACGTCTATTGTCATATGATGAATACCTTTGTGGTACTCGTATGTTCTTTTGGCACTTTATCTCGACGTTCGGTCATCCGCATCGCCAGTCTGCTACAGACT
>NW_001863168.1:0-964 GCF_000209125.1 Entamoeba dispar SAW760
TTGTTAAAATTATTTTATCTATACTGCGTCAAGAATTAATAATAACTATAACAATTACTAGTACACTAAAAGTTATTTGATATTTATTACTTTTTATAGAAAATGATTTAATTATCAATAATTAATAAATTATGTTAGAATGAATTGTTAAAAATTATTTTATCTATACTGCGTCAAGAATTAATAATAACTATAACAATTACTAGTACACTAAAAGTTATTTGATATTTATTACTTTTTATAGAAAATGATTTAATTATCAATAATTAATAAATTATGTTAGAATGAATTGTTAAAAATTATTTTATCTATACTGCGTCAAGAATTAATAATAACTATAACAATTACTAGTACACTAAAAGTTATTTGATATTTATTACTTTTTATAGAAAATGATTTAATTATCCATTTATTCATTAATCATTAAAATGAATTGTTAAAAATTATTTTATCTATACTGCGTCAAGAATTAATAATAACTATAACAATTACTAGTACACTAAAAGTTATTTGATATTTATTACTTTTTATAGAAAATGATTTAATTATCAATAATTAATAAATTATGTTAGAATGAATTGTTAAAAATTATTTTATCTATACTGCGTCAAGAATTAATAATAACTATAACAATTACTAGTACACTAAAAGTTATTTGATATTTATTACTTTTTATAGAAAATGATTTAATTATCAATAATTAATAAATTATGTTAGAATGAATTGTTAAAAATTATTTTATCTATACTGCGTCAAGAATTAATAATAACTATAACAATTACTAGTACACTAAAAGTTATTTGATATTTATTACTTTTTATAGAAAATGATTTAATTATCCATTTATTCATTAATCATTAAAATGAATTGTTAAAATTATTTTATCTATACTGCGTCAGAATTAATAATAACTATAACATTACTAGTACACTAAAGTTATTTGATATTTATTACTTTTTATAGA
>NW_001863167.1:0-727 GCF_000209125.1 Entamoeba dispar SAW760
AGATAAAGTATTGAAGGACGTATAGATGAGTAGAGTCAATATTTTTTGTCACTGAGTCAATTTTATCATATCTCTGTAACAAGGTTGTTTTAATGAAAACTTATAAGGTAAAAAATGTTCTTGGAGGTAATCTGAAGACCTCATTTTTTAACAATTTTTTCATGATTATTTCATCATTTTATTTAACATAATTATGTATGAGAAATGAATTGTTTAGAATTCAATTCTGAACAACTTTTACCTTATAAATTTTTATACTTTCGTTGACATTTTTTGAGATATTAATATAAAAAAATAATGATTAATATTAAAAAGAAATACATAATGAAGATAAAATAAAATAAATAAATCATGAATAATAACTAATACAGATTAAGATAATTGTTAAACAGAATTTAATTTAAAGAATGAGATATAAAGATATTAAATAATTTTTTAATAGTCTTTAATAAAAATAATCATTCATATCTCAAAAAATGTCAACGAAAGTATAAAAATTTATAAGGTAAAAGTTGTTCAGATATTAATTTTAAACAAGTGATTTATTAATAAAAATTTATAAAAAATGATACTTCTATCATGATTTTTTTGAGACACACAAAAATGACTTATCTTAAATATACATCGTTTTTCATATAATATAAAATAATAATTATAATACTGATATATCAAATAAAATAATTGTTTTGTAGATAAAGTATTGAAGGACGTATAGATGAGTAGAGTC
>NW_001863166.1:0-721 GCF_000209125.1 Entamoeba dispar SAW760
CTATTAAAAAATTATTTAATATCTTTATATCTCATTCTTTAAATTAAATTCTGTTTAACAATTATCTTAATCTGTATTAGTTATTATTCATGATTTATTTATTTTATTTTATCTTCATTATGTATTTCTTTTTAATATTAATCATTATTTTTTTATATTAATATCTCAAAAAATGTCAACGAAAGTATAAAAATTTATAAGGTAAAAGTTGTTCAGAATTGAATTCTAAACAATTCATTTCTCATACATAATTATGTTAAATAAAATGATGAAATAATCATGAAAAAATTGTTAAAAAATGAGGTCTTCAGATTACCTCCAAGAACATTTTTTACCTTATAAGTTTTCATTAAAACAACCTTGTTACAGAGATATGATAAAATTGACTCAGTGACAAAAAATATTGACTCTACTCATCTATACGTCCTTCAATACTTTATCTACAAAACAATTATTTTATTTGATATATCAGTATTATAATTATTATTTTATATTATATGAAAAACGATGTATATTTAAGATAAGTCATTTTTTGTGTCTCAAAAAAATCATGATAGAAGTATCATTTTTTATAAATTTTTATTAATAAATCACTTGTTTAAAATTAATATCTGAACAACTTTTACCTTATAAATTTTGATACTTTCGTTGACATTTTTTGAGATATTAATATAAAAAAATAATGATTAATATTAAAAAGAAATACATAATGAAGATAACA
>NW_001863165.1:0-890 GCF_000209125.1 Entamoeba dispar SAW760
CATGTATTTTTTCTTCCTTCCCCTATGATATGCTTTAGTAAAGGGAGTCTTCTTACGATACTCAATCTTTTATTTATTAACTCACTTATAGATATCTGTTAAAGCTCTTACTTCTTCTCTCTTTTACCCACTAGCTACTTCTCACTTCTACTAATATTGCTTTTTAATATACTCTTTTATTTTGGATATTGAATATCATATATACCTTGAAGTTCATAAGTATACTTTCAAGCATTCAAAGTTTGGATATTCACATTTTATTGTTCCTATCACTTATCGCAATTCATTGCGTTCTTCATCGCACAGGAAACTAAACTATCCAAAGTAATATTTTATTATACTTTTTCTTTCTTCTTATATTCTAATTCCTTTTATTCTTACTTTTATTATTTTCTTTGTAGATTATCTTATTCTATAAATTTCTTGTTTTATTTTAAAAGATTATTTCTTTTCTTTTAATGATCCTTCCGCAGGTTCACCTACGGAAACCTTGTTACGACTTCTCCTTCCTCTAAATAAGGAGATTTAAATCCATTTTTCTATCTATAAGACAGAATCCTAGAATTTCACCTCTTTATTCAATCGGTAGGAGCGACGGGCGGTGTGTACAAAGGGCAGGGACGTATTCATCTCGAGTTAATGACTCGATATTACAAGGAATTCCTCGTTCAAAACAAATAATTCCAATCATTTATCCCTGTCATGTACGTTCTTTTGAGTTTTCCTTAACTATTTCAATCTCGGTACACCACTTACTATCCCTACCTATTAGACATAGCCTAATAAATAAGGTGTAAATGATAAAATGCTCTCTAGTAACTCCATTGTAGCGCGCGTGCGGCCCAAGATGTCTAAGGGCATCACAGACCTGTTATTGCTGAATGCTTCCT
>NW_001863164.1:0-320 GCF_000209125.1 Entamoeba dispar SAW760
AAAGGAATATAGAAATAAATACATACATAGATATATAAATAAAGATATATATAAATAAATAAATAAAGAAATATATATATATATATAAATAAAGAAATATATATATAATAGAATATAAAGGTATAGAAGTTGAAAGGGATTAAAGTAAAGTAATCTAGTCAATAAAAAGACGAGCTTGGCAGGGATCGAACCTGCAATCCCCAGATTCGTAGTCTGATGCGTTTCCATTGCGCCACAAGCCCTATAACATTCATAAAATACTGGGAAGATAAAAAAAGGGATATATAAGTATATAAATGTATAAGTTATATAAATGTATA
>NW_001863163.1:0-894 GCF_000209125.1 Entamoeba dispar SAW760
TGGTTTATTACTATTCTATCATGTTTATTACTATTCTTGTTTTTCTACTTTCTATTTCCTTCAAGGTAATAGCAAGAGTGGCCGAGTGGTCCAAGGCGTCCGTTTCAGGTACGGATCTCTTCGGAGGCGTGGGTTCAAACCCCACCTCTTGCATCTTTTAATAGTATATTCCTACTATACTTCCACCTATACTATACTATACTATACTCTTATAACTTATACTTTATACCTTATACTTTATACCTTATATCTTATATCTTATACCTTATACTTTATACTTTATATCTTTTCTATATGTTTTATTCTATAACTACTATAACTATATCCTTTATACTTTTCCTCTACTTATCTATTTTATGTATACTACTTATACTAGATATGTTATTATGTTCATATCCTACCACACTTACTCTTTATCTTTATTCTCTATATATTTATACTTGTCTATATTCTATATTTTTGTATCATCTAGTATGTTTCTATTAGAGTCTTATACCACTTTCTATATTCTATTAGAGTCTTATACTACCTTCCTATATTTTCTTACTTTCTTATACTACTTTCTATAATCTATTAGACTTATATACTACTTTCTATAATCTATTAGATTTTTATACCACTTTCTATAATCTATTAGACTTTTATACCACTTTCCTTTCTATATTTAAAGGTTAATGACAATGTGGCCGAGTGGTCTAAGGCGTGTGACTCGAAATCACTTCTCCTATGGAGGCGTAGGTTCAAATCCTGCCATTGTCGTACTTTTATATCATTATCTTACACTATCATATATTTATATCTTAAATTTTATGTGTTATATATATATATATATATATTTATATTTATATTTATATTTATATCAATCTCTATATCTATAATTTTTATTCTTACACT
>NW_001863162.1:0-948 GCF_000209125.1 Entamoeba dispar SAW760
ATATTATGTATAAAATCTCTAGTGTCCTATGTGTATACTCTATATTTATGTCTATTTATATTTATATTTATTATGTATATTTATTATGTTATTATTTATTATGTTATTATGTCTTATTTTATTATCCATGCTATTATGTTCTTATTTTATTATCCTATTATGTTATTATGTTATTATGTTCTTATTTTATTATGTTCTTATGTTCTTATGTTATTATGTTATTATGTTATTATGAGTGTGTTCAATATCATCATCCCTTACCTATTTCTACTATAACCGATTGGCCTTGTTAGCTCAGTCGGAAGAGCATCAGCCTTCTAAGCTGAGGGTCGCAGGTTCGAGCCCTGCATGAGGCGCCTTTTTATCATCCATATCTATAACTATAACTATACCTATAACTATACCTATCCAACTTTATACTCTCTATGTTTCTTATATGTATATTACTTATTTCTACTACTTATTATCAACTATACACCTATCCTATACTATATCCTTATTATCTTATATGTTTATATTCCTATTTCACTATATTACTATATTACTATTTGACTATATGACTATATTCCTATTTGACTATATTACTATATTCCTATATTACTATTTGACTATATTACTATTTGACTATATGACTATATGTGTTTGTAGAGTATGTATGTATGCTTATTATTTATGTTATATAAATCTCTTAGTGTTCCTATGTGTATAACTTCTATTATTTATGTTCTTATTTTATTATTTTATTATTTTATTATGTTATTATTTTATTATGTTATTATTTTATTATGTTATTATGTTCTTATTTTATTATCCATGCTATTATGTTCTTATTTTATTATCCTATTATGTTATTATGTTATTATGTTCTTATTTTATTATGTTCTTATGTTCTTATGTTATTATGTTATTATGTTATTATGAGTGTGTTCAATATCATCATCCCTTACC
>NW_001863161.1:0-772 GCF_000209125.1 Entamoeba dispar SAW760
ATGAGAACGTTATTTTATAATGAATTGATATCATTTGTCATATTCAATTCAAGTGATAATCGTTATTAACAATATTTTATTGTAGTTTGAAATATAACAAATAAATATTCTATTATTCAATTTATTCCTCATTTTTATTAAATCTTAAAAAAGAACTTTTAATTACCAATAACAAAAATGGTTCATTTAGAAAACGTCTTTTTAAAGAGTGTATTATTGTATTTACCAACATTAAAAGATGTTGTGAGATTTGCACAAGTATGCAAATCATGTGAAGAAGCAATCAACACGACTTATGTTAATCCATACGAATTAACAATCCATCATTCATTTGATGAAATTATTCCATTATTTCCTAATTTACAAACATTTTATGTTAGAAGATGTCCAGAAAGATTATACAAAATAACAGTAAACAGTATTCCAGTTATTGAAATAGGAGGATGGAATGAAATATCAAAACAAACAAAATTATTTGATACAAAATGGTTTTGTTCAAAAATAAGAAAATTACGAATGGAGGGATACTATTGTAAAAAAGTAATAGAAAAACATCCAGAATATTTTACACAGTTACAAGAATTAGTTATTTTGAATTCCAATGATTTGAATGTAATAAGAAAAATGATTGAATTACCAACATTAAAAAAAGTAATTATTCTTTGTAGTATTAGTGAATTTCAAGAACTTTCAAAAATGGTTGATTTTAATAAATACAAACAAATCAATTTCATTATTATTTTTACAATTACATATTCAAATACCAATTCAT
>NW_001863160.1:0-826 GCF_000209125.1 Entamoeba dispar SAW760
TAAACGACATGGCAGGATTCGAACCTACGCTCCAAATGGAAACTCCTTAGCAGGGAGCCGCCTTAACCGCTCGGCCACATTGTCTTTGATTAATATTGCTATCTCTTATTATATATTTTTTTATAAATTTTATACTTATTATATCTTATTTATATATATATTCTATCTTTTTTTTTATATCTATTTTATATCTTCTATTCACTTATTCATATATATATATATTTATTTATATATTTATATATATATACAACTCTTACCTTCATATATTACACTTATTCATGTATATATATACAACTCTTACCTTCTTATAGAAGTCTTCAATAGTATAGCTGGTTAGTATCTTCGCCTGTCACGTGAAAGACCGGGGTTCGAATCCCCGTTGAAGAGTTCACTTTTTATACTATATATATGTATATATTCTTATTTATTAGTCACTTATACTATTAACTTTATCTATTCCTCTTATATATTATACTTATTATACTTATTATATATATTATATCTATTCTTACTCTATACCTTTATTATATTATTTATATTATATATATTATATATATTTATTATCCTTATTATTTTTATTATTCCACTTCTTATCTATTATATCTATTCTCACTTCTTATACTTACTACTGTTACATCTCTTACATCTCTTACATTTCTTACATTTCTTACATCTCTTACATCTCTTACATCTCTTACATCTCTTACATCTCTTATTCCTCTTACTATACCTACTACTCTTACTACTCTTACTATACCTACTATACCTACTACTCTTACTACTCCTACTTTCCCCCTCCCCTTTATTGTTAATGGGGGTGTAGCTC
>NW_001863159.1:0-990 GCF_000209125.1 Entamoeba dispar SAW760
ATCCAACTTGAAAATCAACTGCTGATAATGGATCATCAAAAATAACAATATCTTTTGAGTTGTATAATGCTCTTGCAATAGAAATACGTTGTCTTTGTCCACCAGATAAATTAGCTCCTCTTTCTGCAACTTCATACATATCACCTCCTCTTAATATTTGTAAATCTCTATTTAAACATGCACATGTACATGCATTATTATACTTTTCTCTATTAAATTTCTCTAAGAAACAGATATTTTCTCTTACTGTAGTATTCATTAACCATGGTGTTTGTGATGCATATGTAATATTTCCACTAATAATTGTTTCTCCTTTACTTTGTTCTAATTCTCCTAATATTGATAATAAAAATGATGACTTTCCACTTCCAACACTACCTAAAACACATACTAATTCTCCTTTCTTAATTTTTAATTCATCACAACTAAATGCTGTTTCTCCATTAGGGAAATTATAATTAACATTTTTCATATTAATTGCATATTCTGAATTTGGTGCTGATGTTCTATCTTGTGGTTGAAGTTCTGGTGTCAAGAAAAATTCTTGAAGTCTTCCAATAGCAACTTTAAATGTTGTTACACATGAAACAAAGTATCCAAAATTCATAAATGGTCTTCTAATTGCATTAAAATAAGCAATACAAGTAAAAACTTTCCCAACTTCTAAATGATAGTCAATTTGAATATAAACAAGATATAATATAAATGCCATGAATGGTGATAGTTCTAACATTAATGTAACTAACGATGATCGTGCTGACATTGTACCTCCCATACACCATAATTCCTTTGTTCTTAATTTCCTTAATCTTTTATGAAGTGGTTCTTCCCAAGCATTGTATTTAATAAATTTAATACTTCTTAAAATCTCTCCTAAAAAGTTTAATCGTTTATCAGTAGCGCTTTGTGTTTTACGGAAGAAAAATCCAATCATTTTACCTGATAACATATTAACACATACAAATAATAAACAGACTCCAATTGGAATAA
>NW_001863158.1:0-948 GCF_000209125.1 Entamoeba dispar SAW760
TATTTTCTTATATTATTATATTATTATATGACTATCATATAATAATATAATAATATAAGAAAATATATGATAGTCATAGTCATAAGTAAGTAGGATAACGGTAGGTTCATATCAAGTAGGATACACCCGTTCCCATCCGAACACGGAAGTAAAGATGCTTAGAGCCTGATCAGTACCATTATGTTCACACAGATGGGAACGTCAGGTAATCTACCTTTTTGTTTTTATATAGAGAGTTTTTTTTTAAATAAAGGAATAAAGGAATAAAGGAATATAGAAATATAGAAATATAGAAATAAAGGAATATAGAAATAAATACATACATAGATATATAAATAAAGATATATATAAATAAATAAATAAAGAAATATATATATATATATAAATAAAGAAATATATATATAATAGAATATAAAGGTTATAGAAGTTGAAAGGGATTAAAGTAAAGTAATCTAGTCAATAAAAAGACGAGCTTGGCAGGGATCGAACCTGCAATCCCCAGATTCGTAGTCTGATGCGTTTCCATTGCGCCACAAGCCCTATAACATTCATAAAATACTGGGAAGATAAAAAAAGGGATATATAAGTTATATAAATGTTATAAGTTATATAAATGTTATAAGTTATATAAATGATATAAGTTATATAAATGATATAAGTTATATAAATGATATAGATATGATATAGATATAGATATAGATATGATATATAAAAGACATAAGAAAGATAAGATATAAAATAAACAGACTAGGAATAATAATAAAAGTACATAGTCATATAATAATATAATAATATAAGAAAATATATGATAGTCATAGTCATAAGTAAGTAGGATAACGGTAGGTTCATATCAAGTAGGATACACCCGTTCCCATCCGAACACGGAAGTAAAGATGCTTAGAGCCTGATCAGTACCATTATGTTCACACAGATGGGAACGTCAGTAAT
>NW_001863157.1:0-973 GCF_000209125.1 Entamoeba dispar SAW760
TTTATTTTTTTGGAGGATCCACAGAACGATATTGGATACCTAGTACTTTTTATTAAAATCATAAAAAGTGCACCTTTTTTCAATAAAATTGTTGAATTAATATCTCTGCTACAACCTCACCATTTCTGATAAAACTTTATTTTTTGGAGGATCCACAGAACGATATTGGATACCTAGTACTTTTTATTAAAATCAAAAAAGTGCACCTTTTTTCAATAAAATTGTTGAACTTGTATCTCATCTACAACCTCACCATTTCTGATAAAACTTTATTTTTTGGAGGTTCCATATAAAGTTACTAGATACCTAGTACTTTTTATTAAAATCAGACGCATTTAACTTCTTTCGTCTAATTTAGACAGAAACATGTCAAAAATTATCTCAGATAGAAAGCGACCAGAATTAATAATTTTTATCTTTTTGTAGAGTGCATATTAATGTGATTAATACTTAGTACTTTTTATTAAAATTGACGACATTTAACTTCTTTCATTTGGTTTAGATAAAAATAGAATAAATTAATATCTCAAATACATGACGATCACAATTAATAATTTTTATCTTTTTGCAGAGTGCTTTTGAAGATAATTGATATATAGTACTTTATATTAAAATCATAAAAAGTGCACCTTTTTTCAACAAATTTGTTGAATTAATATCTCTGCTACAACCTCACCATTTCTGATAAAACTTTATTTTTTGGAGGATCCACAGAACGATATTGGATACCTAGTACTTTTTATTAAAATCAAAAAAGTGCACCTTTTTTCAATAAAATTGTTGAATTAATATCTCTGCTACAACCTCACCATTTCTGATAAAACTTTATTTTTTGGAGGATCCACAGAACGATATTGGATACCTAGTACTTTTTATTAAAATCAAAAAAGTGCACCTTTTTTTCATAAAATTGTTGAATTAATATCTCTGCTACCACCTCACCATTTCTGATAAAACTTTATTTTTTGGAGGA
>NW_001863156.1:0-957 GCF_000209125.1 Entamoeba dispar SAW760
TACTACCTTGTTCAGAACTTAAAGAGAAATCTTGAGTTTATGGACTTCAGGGGGAGTATGGTCACAAGGCTGAAACTTAAAGGAATTGACGGAAGGGCACACCAGGAGTGGAGCCTGCGGCTTAATTTGACTCAACACGGGAAAACTTACCAAGACCGAACAGTAGAAGGAATGACAGATTAAGAGTTCTTTCATGATTTATTGGGTAGTGGTGCATGGCCGTTCTTAGTTGGTGGAGTGATTTGTCAGGTTAATTCCGGTAACGAACGAGACTGAAACCTATTAATTAGTTTTCTGCCTATAAGACAGAAATGTTCGCAAGAACAGGTGCGTAAGTACCACTTCTTAAAGGGACACATTTCAATTGTCCTATTTTAATTGTTAGTTATCTAATTTCGATTAGAACTCTTTTAACGTGGGAAAAAGAAAAAGGAAGCATTCAGCAATAACAGGTCTGTGATGCCCTTAGACATCTTGGGCCGCACGCGCGCTACAATGGAGTTACTAGAGAGCATTTTATCATTTACACCTTATTTATTAGGCTATGTCTAATAGGTAGGGATAGTAAGTGGTGTACCGAGATTGAAATAGTTAAGGAAAACTCAAAAGAACGTACATGACAGGGATAAATGATTGGAATTATTTGTTTTGAACGAGGAATTCCTTGTAATATCGAGTCATTAACTCGAGATGAATACGTCCCTGCCCTTTGTACACACCGCCCGTCGCTCCTACCGATTGAATAAAGAGGTGAAATTCTAGGATTCTGTCTTATAGATAGAAAAATGGATTTAAATCTCCTTATTTAGAGGAAGGAGAAGTCGTAACAAGGTTTCCGTAGGTGAACCTGCGGAAGGATCATTAAAAGAAAAGAAATAATCTTTTTAAATAAAACAAGAAATTTATAGAATAAGATAATCTACAAAGAAATAATAAAGTAAGAATAAAGGATTAGAT
>NW_001863155.1:0-883 GCF_000209125.1 Entamoeba dispar SAW760
ATATAAACATATAATAATATATAGATAATATAAATAGAAAGAAATATATATAATATAAACATAATATGTAAACAGATTATATGATAAAGTAGTTATAGTAAGCTCTCATAGCTCAGTCGGTAGAGCATGGTGCTAATAACGCCAGGGTCGCAGGTTCGAAACCTGCTGAGAGCATTGTTTTTAAAGAAATACATACATATTATACATATTATACATATTATACATATTATACATATACATACATGAGAGTATTTGTATAAAAGGAATAAAGTAATAAAGTAATAAAGGAATAAAGTATAAAAAGAATATAGTAATATAGTAATAAAGGAATAAAGTATAAAAGGAATAAAGTATAAAAGGAATAAAGTATAAAAGGAATAAAGTATAAAAGGAATATAGTAATAAAGGAATATAATAATAAAGGATATAAGTATAAGTATAAGTATAAGTCATGAATATAAAATAGAATATAGAATATAAAGGATATAATATATAATATATAAAGTAGAATATATACATATAATATATATAATAAATATAATAATATATAATATATAATATATAAGGGAAGTACATAAAAAGAATATAGTATAGATTAAATATAGATGAAGGGGGCTTAGCTCAGTGGCAGAGCAGCTGACTCCAGATCAGCCGGTCAGTGGTTCAATCCCTCTAGCCCTCACTTTTTATACATATAGTATCCATAAAGTATAGATAAAGTAAGATATAGTATATCTAGTGTATAAGTAGAGGATACATATAGTAAGATAGTAAGATAGTATGATAGTATGATAGTATGATAGTATGATAGTATGATAGTAAGATAATAAGAAAAGTATGGCATCTATAGTCATATATAGAACAATAAATAGTCATATAAACA
>NW_001863154.1:0-870 GCF_000209125.1 Entamoeba dispar SAW760
ATCTATGTTTATTATTTCAAAAACTATACCTATACCTATATTCTTATCCTTTATATATGTTTATTTATATGTATATATGTATATATGTTTATATAATCTACTTCTTTATATGTTATTATGTTATTATGTTATTATGTTATTAAGTATATATGTATATATGTTTATATGTTAATATATATATATGTTTATGTTATCTACTTCTTTATATATGTTTATGTTTATGTTTATGTTTATGTTTAATCTTTCCCCTTTTTATATTTCTATTATTTATTTATATACTTTCACTTTCTTATATACTCCCTTTTTACTTTTTACTTCCTTCTTTAACTTGTAAGCTTCCTTAGCTCAGCTGGTAGCAGCGTTAGACTGAAGTTCTAAAGGTCGTTGGTTCGAACCCGACAGGAAGCATACGCTTTTTAGACTTTATATTACTTATCATATCCTAGATATATTAGATATACTACTTATACTACTTATACTACTTATACTATTTTTATTATTTTTATTATTTTTATTATTTTTATTATCTTTATTATCTTTATTATCTTTACTATCTTTACTATCTTTACTATCTTTACTATCTTTACTACACCTTCCATCTTATCTTATGTATATAACTATATCACTATATTCCCTACCAACTTATTATTATATGTATATCTTATCATATGTATATATCACTATTCTTTAGTTACTTACTTATCTATATATAAATATATATAAACCTTTATCTATATCACTATCTATATCCTTTATCTATATATATATATATCTTTGTCTATATCTTTATCTATATCACTTGATATATCTTTATCTACTTTATTTATATCACTAACTATATCCTTTTGACCTTTTACTACTTTATAAACC
>NW_001863153.1:0-938 GCF_000209125.1 Entamoeba dispar SAW760
GCAGGTTCGATCCCTGCCAAGCTCGTCTTTTTATTGACTAGATTACTTTACTTTAATCCCTTTCAACTTCTATAACCTTTATATTCTATTATATATATATTTCTTTATTTATATATATATATATATTTCTTTATTTATTTATTTATATATATCTTTATTTATATATCTATGTATGTATTTATTTCTATATTCCTTTATTTCTATATTTCTATATTTCTATATTCCTTTATTCCTTTATTCCTTTATTTAAAAAAAAACTCTCTATATAAAAACAAAAAGGTAGATTACCTGACGTTCCCATCTGTGTGAACATAATGGTACTGATCAGGCTCTAAGCATCTTTACTTCCGTGTTCGGATGGGAACGGGTGTATCCTACTTGATATGAACCTACCGTTATCCTACTTACTTATGACTATGACTATCATATATTTTCTTATATTATTATATTATTATATGACTATGTACTTTTATTATTATTCCTAGTCTGTTTATTTTATATCTTATCTTTCTTATGTCTTTTATATATCATATCTATATCTATATCTATATCATATCTATATCATTTATATAACTTATATCATTTATATAACTTATATCATTTATATAACTTATAACATTTATATAACTTATAACATTTATATAACTTATATATCCCTTTTTTTATCTTCCCAGTATTTTATGAATGTTATAGGGCTTGTGGCGCAATGGAAACGCATCAGACTACGAATCTGGGGATTGCAGGTTCGATCCCTGCCAAGCTCGTCTGTTTATTGACTAGATTACTTTACTTTAATCCCTTTCAACTTCTATAACCTTTATATTCTATTATATATATATTTCTTTATTTATATATATATATATATTTCTTTATTTATTTATTTATATATATCTTTATTTATATATCTATGTATGTATTTATTTCTATATTCCTTTATT
>NW_001863152.1:0-942 GCF_000209125.1 Entamoeba dispar SAW760
ATTTCGTTAAATGTTAAAATGGATTTTCCATTAATTTAAAAACATTAAAACTTCGGTTGAAACAGGCGATTGAAAAAGATAGACGGGGAGTTTGGCTGGGGCGGCACATCTGTTACAAGATAACGCAGGTGTCCAAAGATGAACTCAATGAGGACAGAAACCTCATGTAGAATATAAGGGTATAAGTTCATTTGATTATTGATTCCAGTACAATCAATAACTCTGAAATGATGGCCTAACGATCCCTAAGATTTTTAACTAGAAAAAATTTAAAACATATTAGATTTATCTGATGTGTGAGACCGTAAGGTGATTTCTAGTTAATCCTTTAATAATAAGGCTTGGGGTGTCAGAAAAGTTACCACAGGGATAACTGGCTTGTGGCAGCCAAGCGCTCATAGCGACGTTGCTTTTTGATCCTTCGATGTCGGCTCTTCCTATCCATTTCAAGCAGAATTGAAAAAAGGTATGATTGTTCACCATTTAATAGGGAACGTGAGCTGGGTTTAGACCGTCGTGAGACAGGTTAGTTTTACCCTACCGTTTCGGTAGATCTTCAAAGTATTTAGATAGTAGCACAACTCAGTACGAGAGGAACCGTTGTGTCACGCCACTGGATTATTCAATTATTTGATCAAATAGTGTTGAGAATCTAACACGTGTTGAAATAATGGCTGAAAGCCTCTCAAGCCAGAATTTCGTCTAGATGAATACTTTGTCTTTTTCTTGTTACTTTAGTACAATTGAAAATTATATACGTTGTATTTATTATCTCGTGTATTACTCTATCAAAAGGGTAGTGAATACTGAGTTAACAAAATTCAAAGCATAACTGTTGCTTATAGACGATGGCATCAGAAATCGGTGTTGTAAGCTTTAGAGTTTCTTAATCAATACTCTCGGGTATTGAATGAAACGATTGCTGAGACTAACCGTAATTTC
>NW_001863151.1:0-795 GCF_000209125.1 Entamoeba dispar SAW760
TACATAAACGAGTAATAGGACAAAATGAAGCAGTAACAGCAGTTAGTGATGCAATTATTCGAAGTAGAGGAGGATTAGGAAATGAAAAACGACCAACAGGTAGTTTTATGTTTTTAGGACCAAGTGGAGTAGGAAAAACCGAATTAGCAAAAGCATTAGCAGTTGAATTATTTGATGATGAACAAAATATAGTTAGAATAGATATGAGTGAATATATGGAAAGTCATAGTGTATCAAGATTAATAGGAGCACCACCAGGATATGTAGGATATGAAGAAGGAGGACAATTAACAGAGGCAATTCGTAGAAAACCATATAGTGTAATATTATTTGATGAAATTGAAAAAGCACATCCACAAGTATTTAATGTATTATTACAATTATTAGATGAAGGAAGATTAACAGATGGAAGAGGAAGAACAGTTGATTTTAAGAATACTATTGTTATTATGACATCAAATTTAGGAAGTGAAATAATAATGAAAGGAGTAGAAAGAGAAGGACAAGTTAGTAGAAAAGTTAAAGAAACAGTAATGGAAATAGTAAAGAAAACATTTAAACCAGAGTTTCTTAATAGATTGGATGATATTATAGTATTCTCACCACTTTCAGAGAAAGAATTAAAAGAGATAGTTAAATTACAAATGGGAGAAGTGATTAAAATGATTAAAAAGAGATATCCATTAAGTGAAGTAGAAATGACAGAAGCAGCAATAGAAGGAATCATTAAATCAGGATATTCAATAGCATATGGAGCAAGACCAATGCGACGATATATAGAAAAGACAGTAGTAA
>NW_001863150.1:0-222 GCF_000209125.1 Entamoeba dispar SAW760
AGTTAAACCTCAAAAATAAAAAAAGAGAAATAAAAAGAAAAAGAACTAAGAAATTAGAATAAAGAGAAATGTTTGATGATGATGATATTCTCAGTATTTGTTGTGTATTTATCACTAGAGTCATTGTTTTCTTCTTCTTTATTTATGAAATAAAAAATAAATAATAAATTGATGATGTTTGATATTATTTGATTTTATTCTTCATTTTCTTTTTGTGTATTG
>NW_001863149.1:0-833 GCF_000209125.1 Entamoeba dispar SAW760
ATAGTCATAGTCTAGAAGTCAAGAATACTAATAATCTGTGAGCCTTCCTAGCTCAGTCGGTAGAGCGCGCGGCTCTTAACCGCGCGGTCGTGGGTTCGAGCCCCACGGGGGGCGTATTTTTATAATAAGAATAGGTGGTATAAGAGGAAATAGTATAAAGTATAAAGGTATAAAGGTATAAAGGTATAAAGGTATAAATGGTTATAGGTATAAAAGTATAAAAGTATAAAAGTATAAGAATATAAAGGTATAAAGGGATAAGAATAGTATAAGAGGAATAGAATAGTATAGTATAAAGGGATAAGAATAGCATATAGGTAATAGTATAAAGTAGGTACATCTAATAAGGATATAGGAAGTAAAATACTAAGTAAAATACTAAGGAAGTATAAAAAGATATATACATATATACATGTATAAGTATAATAAATAGAAATAGAAATATAAGAATATATCTACTAAAGAGAAAGAATAAGGGAATAAGGGAATAAAAAAAGAACATAATAATATAATATAATAATATAATAATAAGTGAATAAGATGATAATAATAATAATAGTAGCATAAAGGTTAATAATAATAGTAAAAAAGACGCTTCCGCTTGGGATCGAACCAAGGACCTAACGGTTAACAGCCGTTCGCTCTGCCGACTGAGCCACGGAAGCTTTCAGTAAGCATAAGTTAAGCAGAAGTTAAGCAGAAATGTTAAAGTAGATATGATAAGCAGAAATGATAAAGTAGATATGATAAGCAGAAATGATAAAGTAGAAATAATAAAGTAGATATGATAAAGTAAATATGATAAGCATAAGTGAATAGGTAATAATAGGATA
>NW_001863148.1:0-962 GCF_000209125.1 Entamoeba dispar SAW760
GTGAAGTTTCTAGAAATGTTAAATTAAAATCAAAGAGGAGACAATTCAAGTAATTGAGTTGTCATTACTTTGAATAAAATAAGGTGTTTAAAGCAAAACATTATGTTAATGAATATTCAAGCATGGGACAATGCTGAGGAGATGTCAATTAGACATTTCGAGAGAAGGATTAAAAGGAACAATTGGGGTGATTCAGAAAATAACGGGAGAGGTGAAAATCCATGATCGCTATAAGATGCACGAGAGCGAAAGCATTTCACTCAACTGGGTCCATTAATCAAGAACGAAAGTTAGGGGATCGAAGACGATCAGATACCGTCGTAGTCCTAACTATAAACGATGTCAACCAAGGATTGGATGAAATTCAGATGTACAAAGATGAAGAAACATTGTTTCTAAATCCAAGTATATCAATACTACCTTGTTCAGAACTTAAAGAGAAATCTTGAGTTTATGGACTTCAGGGGGAGTATGGTCACAAGGCTGAAACTTAAAGGAATTGACGGAAGGGCACACCAGGAGTGGAGCCTGCGGCTTAATTTGACTCAACACGGGAAAACTTACCAAGACCGAACAGTAGAAGGAATGACAGATTAAGAGTTCTTTCATGATTTATTGGGTAGTGGTGCATGGCCGTTCTTAGTTGGTGGAGTGATTTGTCAGGTTAATTCCGGTAACGAACGAGACTGAAACCTATTAATTAGTTTTCTGCCTATAAGACAGAAATGTTCGCAAGAACAGGTGCGTAAGTACCACTTCTTAAAGGGACACATTTCAATTGTCCTATTTTAATTGTTAGTTATCTAATTTCGATTAGAACTCTTTTAACGTGGGAAAAAGAAAAAGGAAGCATTCAGCAATAACAGGTCTGTGATGCCCTTAGACATCTTGGGCCGCACGCGCGCTACAATGGAGTACTAGAGAGCATTTTATCATTTACACCTTATTTATTAGGCTATGTC
>NW_001863147.1:0-840 GCF_000209125.1 Entamoeba dispar SAW760
TAATTCAACAAATTTTGTTGAAAAAAGGTGCACTTTTTATGATTTTAATATAAAGTACTATATATCAATTATCTTCAAAAGCACTCTGCAAAAAGATAAAAATTATTAATTGTGATCGTCATGTATTTGAGATATTAATTTATTCTATTTTTATCTAAACCAAATGAAAGAAGTTAAATGTCGTCAATTTTAATAAAAAGTACTAAGTATTAATCACATTAATATGCACTCTACAAAAAGATAAAAATTATTAATTCTGGTCGCTTTCTATCTGAGATAATTTTTGACATGTTTCTGTCTAAATTAGACGAAAGAAGTTAAATGCGTCTGATTTTAATAAAAAGTACTAGGTATCTAGTAACTTTATATGGAACCTCCAAAAAATAAAGTTTTATCAGAAATGGTGAGGTTGTAGATGAGATACAAGTTCAACAATTTTATTGAAAAAAGGTGCACTTTTTTGATTTTAATAAAAAGTACTAGGTATCTATTACCTTACATCATGCACTTAAAAAATGCAGTTGTTATTAATTCTTGACGCAGTACATTTGAGATATTAATAATTATTAAAATAATAGTGTTCTATTTATAGATTATTTTTTGTTATTCATTGTAGAAATAACATTTTTTAAATCAAGATTTTATGAAGTATAAGTTATTTATTTTTAAATCAACATTTTTCAAAAAATCTTTTCTATTAAAAAACTATATTATTTTATTATTTAAACTATTTCAATTCAAACGTTAAAAAGATGAATAAAATCGTTCAATTTATCATTACAACATCATTAAATAAAGAGTTGTTTAGAATTCAATTCTGAACAACTTTTACCTTATAAA
>NW_001863146.1:0-851 GCF_000209125.1 Entamoeba dispar SAW760
TAGTAAGATAGTATGATAGTATGATAGTATGATAGTATGATAGTATGATAGTAAGATAATAAGAAAGTATGGCATCTATAGTCATATATAGAACAATAAATAGTCATATAAACACTGGAAAGTGATATAAAAGATATAAAAGGATATAAGATATAAAATAAATAAAATATATATATATAACATATAAAAAAAATAAAGAAGTAAGTTTAAGTTATAAAAGGTTATATAAAAGAGTGAATAAGTTAGTCGGAATAGTTAAAGAATAGAATAGTATAGTCATATAAACATATAAACATATAAACATATAATAATATATAGATAATATAAATAGAAAGAAATATATATAATATAAACATAATATGTAAACAGATTATATGATAAAGTAGTTATAGTAAGCTCTCATAGCTCAGTCGGTAGAGCATGGTGCTAATAACGCCAGGGTCGCAGGTTCGAAACCTGCTGAGAGCATTGTTTTTAAAGAAATACATACATATTATACATATTATACATATTATACATATTATACATATACATACATGAGAGTATTTGTATAAAAGGAATAAAGTAATAAAGTAATAAAGGAATAAAGTATAAAAAGAATATAGTAATATAGTAATAAAGGAATAAAGTATAAAAGGAATAAAGTATAAAAGGAATAAAGTATAAAAGGAATAAAGTATAAAAGGAATATAGTAATAAAGGAATATAATAATAAAGGATATAAGTATAAGTATAAGTATAAGTCATGGATATAAAATAGAATATAGAATATAAAGGATATAATATATAATATATAAAGTAGAATATATACCTATAATATATATTATAAATATAATAATATATAATATATT
>NW_001863145.1:0-423 GCF_000209125.1 Entamoeba dispar SAW760
TGGTACTGATCAGGCTCTAAGCATCTTTACTTCCGTGTTCGGATGGGAACGGGTGTATCCTACTTGATATGACCCTACCGATGAAAGAATAAGAAATAGACTAAAGAGGTATAATTATAAAAAGGTATAATTATAAAGAGGTATAATTATAAAAAGGTATAATTATAAAAAAAAGGTAAATAAGGGATATATAATAATAAAGTATAAAGTATAAAGTATAAAGTATAAGTAATATACATACATAGATACATAGATACATAGAAAGGTTTAGATAGATAGATATATAGTCGTAGAAGTAGAAGTAGAAGTATATATAATAATATAGATACATATATATATATATATATAAGATGATATGAATAAATAAAGATAAACAGTTAAACAGTTAAACAGTTAAAGAAATAAACATATACATATACATAT
>NW_001863144.1:0-963 GCF_000209125.1 Entamoeba dispar SAW760
GTAAATATGTTAGGACCCGAAAGATGGTGAACTATACTTGAACGGATTGAAGCCGAAGGAAACTTTGGTGGAAGATTCACGCAGTGTTAACGTGCAAATTACTTGTCATATTTGAGTATAGGGGCGAAAGACTCATCGAACTATCTAGTAGCTGGTTCCACCTGAATATTCCCTTAGGAAGGTCAAAGTATTAATAGTATTGATTGGTAAAGATAATGATTAGGTGTAATGGGTGAGTATTTTCACTCAACATCTTGTCAAACTATGAATAAACAAAGAAGAATTCTCAGTGTTAAATACACTTCAGGAATTTAAATATAAACATACTTTGAATCGGCCAAGTCTGGTAAGCAGGACTGGCGATGCGGGATGAACCGAACGTCGAGATAAAGTGCCAAAAAGAAACATAACGAGTACCACAAAAGGTATTCATTCATATTGACAATAGGACGGTGGCCATGGAAGTCGGAAACCGCTAAGGAATGTGTAACAACTCACCTATCGAATGAATGAGTCCTGAAAATGGATGGCATTATAATTTCTTAACTGATACTCGACCGTTAAAATGAAGACATTTTAACGAGTAAGGAAACGAAATGGCGTAAGGACAACAAAAGTAGTAAAGATTTAAAGTAATTTAGATTGAAACTGTCCTTAGTGCAGATCTTGGTGGTAGTAGCAAATACTAAGAAGAGGAAAAAAACATCTTAGAACTGAAGAGGAGAAAGGTTCCTAAACAACATTACTTGGATTAGGGTGAATCGATCCTAAATTACAGATGGAAATCCTTAAGAAATATATAAGTGACATATAGTCAATATAAGGATTGAAAGGGAATAAGATTAATAGTTCTTAATCAAGAGAATTAATGATTAAATCTTAGAAATAAGATTAAATCGAATAAAATGGTAACATATCATGAACTTTAAAATGGAGTGTGAAAATCTACGGAAGAGTCTCTTC
>NW_001863143.1:0-841 GCF_000209125.1 Entamoeba dispar SAW760
TTTTAAGTTTTCCTTCACAGTACTTCTTTGCTATCAGTTTTCCTGTAATATTTAGACTTTGATGAATACTATCACCTTTTCGATTTATACTTCCAAATAAATTTACTCTTTTCTAAACTATATTCTTTTCAAAATATATTTAAATTGACGAGGCTTTCACTCTCTCTGGCTCAGCATTCGTTCTGAATTCAATCTAAATTATCTCTTTTAAATATAATTTTTCTTTTAGTTACACTCTGAATAATTTAAGACTAGCCTCACACATTGCTGTATTCTTCTAACCTTTTTACAATTATCCATTTTTATCAACTTGGTCTTTTTCTTTTTCATTCGCCATTACTTAAGAAATCATTGTTATTTTCCCTTCCTTCCCTTATTGATATGCTTAAGTTAAGGGAGTCCTCTTACGATACTCAAATCTTTATTTATTAACTCACTTATAGATATCTGGTTAAAGCTCTTTACTTCTTCTCTCTTTTACCCACTAGCTACTTCTCACTTCTACTAATATTTGCTTTTAATATACTCTTTTATTTTGGATATTGAATATCATATATACCTTGAAGTTCATAAGTATACTTTCAAGCATTCAAAGTTTGGATATTCACATTTTATTGTTCCTATCACTTATCGCAATTCATTGCGTTCTTCATCGCACAGGAAACTAAACTATCCAAAGTAATATTTTATTATACTTTTTCTTTCTTCTTATATTCTAATTCCTTTTATTCTTACTTTTATTATTTTCTTTGTAGATTATCTTATTCTATAAATTTCTTGTTTTATTTTAAAAGATTATTTCTTTTCTTTTAATGATCCTTCCGCAGGTTCACCTACGGAA
>NW_001863142.1:0-879 GCF_000209125.1 Entamoeba dispar SAW760
TTATATTCTTATAGAGTTATACCTTTATATGACTATATGACTATAGTGTTATAGTGTTATACCTTTATACCTTTATACTATTCTATTCCTCTTATACCTTTATACCTATATAGAGTTATACCTTTATACCTTTATACCTTTATACCTTTATAGTGTTTTTATTCTTTGATTTTATTATATGACAACCAGCAAGAGTGGCCGAGTGGTCCAAGGCGGCAGTTTAAGGTACTGTTCTCTTCGGAGGCGTGGGTTCGAACCCCACCTCTTGCATTTTACTATATTCTATCTTTATGTACCCTTTTATATCTATATATATGTCACTTATCACTTTATAACTTATGTTATATATTAAACTTTATCATTTCTACTTTTCTACTTTTCTACTTTATTCCTTTATATCTATATCTATATATATATTTATATATCTATATAACTTTATACCTTTATTATTTTATTATACCTTATCTTTTATTTATATTTATTCTTCCTTATATATATATATATTCCTTCTTTTATATATATTACACCTTTTATATATATTACACCTTTTATATATATATATTCCAACTTTTTATATTTATTTATTTCAACTTTTTATATATATATTACACCTTTTTTTTATATTATATATACCTCCATCCTTGGAAGGCCTCTTAGCATAGATGGCAGTGCGTTCCCCTAGTAAGGGAAAGGTCGTGGGTTCGATTCTCGCAGAGGCCTTACACTTTTTATGCCTCCTATAATCTATATGTTTACTTATATCTTATATCTTATATCTTATATCTTACATCTTACATCTTACATCTTAGTTCTTATCTTTATATCTATATATACATCTAGATACTTTTCTATTCTTATTTCTAGATCCTTTTCTATCTA
>NW_001863141.1:0-898 GCF_000209125.1 Entamoeba dispar SAW760
TACAATTTTCTTTATATTCAGTCTTATATTTATTTCTTTAAATTCTTTCATTCTTAACAACATATATCTATTATGATTATATTAAATTCTTTTAATAATCATTTCTTATTTCTTTAATTAATCTCTTCTATGAGATTACTTATTCTGTTTATCTCTTATATTATTCTCCCTAAATATTATGAATACTTATTTTATTTATTATTTTATTGACAAACTGTGCTATTCTCTCATAATTTATTATTTAAACAAACGTAAATGCTATATTCTCTCTTTATTATTCCTCTCATTATATAGTAGCATTAATTATTATTAATCATCCTTATTCTCTTAATGCTTTTATGGTAATGTATGTTTATGGTTTTATTTAATGAAGCTGTAAATATGTTTATAATTTATTTTAAGAATGCTTAACATAATTAAATACTACTCAAAATAGTTTTGTTTCTCGTGGGTTTTTTGAGACCCAAAACTATTTTGAATTTTCGAATTATTTAATTCGAAATTCTTCAACAGAAGATTTATTTCTTCTTTTCTCATCTGTCCTTTATTGGGTTTATACCCAATTTTTTGACATTTTAAATTTAAATATTATTAAGTCTTTTAATACCCTCTTTTATACTAGTTATTTTATTTGATATTAAAAATTATTAAAATATTATTTATTATATTTTACTGATACTTTAATGTATTTTCTAAAAGTAAAAATTCTAAAGATATTTCTTCTAAAAATAAGAAAATTTACTCTGAAAATGGGAATTCTTTCTTTTAAAAATAGAATTTTTGAATAATTAACAAAATTTTTTGAAATAGTTTACTTTAAAATAGAACATAATATGTCATAAAATTTTCCAAATTCGAAATGAAGAAATTACTTCCATAGAATTTCAAAATTTAAAAC
>NW_001863140.1:0-681 GCF_000209125.1 Entamoeba dispar SAW760
ATAAAGATAATACTTGAGACGATCCAATTTGTATTAGTACAAAGTGGCCAATTTATGTAAGTAAATTGAGAAATGACATTCTAAGTGAGTTAGGATGCCACGACAATTGTAGAACACACAGTGTTTAACAAGTAACCAATGAGAATTTCTGATCTATCAATCAGTTGGTAGTATCGAGGACTACCAAGATTATAACGGATAACGAGGAATTGGGGTTCGACATCGGAGAGGGAGCTTTACAGATGGCTACCACTTCTAAGGAAGGCAGCAGGCGCGTAAATTACCCACTTTCGAATTGAAGAGGTAGTGACGACACATAACTCTAGAGTTGAGTAAAATCAATTCTTGAAGGAATGAGTAGGAGGTAAATTCTCCTACGAAATCAATTGGAGGGCAAGTCTGGTGCCAGCAGCCGCGGTAATTCCAGCTCCAATAGTGTATATTAAAGTTGCTGTGATTAAAACGCTCGTAGTTGAATTAAAATGTGATTTTATACATTTTGAAGACTTTACATTAAGTGAAGTTTCTAGAAATGTTAAATTAAAATCAAAGAAGGAGACAATTCAAGTAATTGAGTTGTCATTACTTTGAATAAAATAAGGTGTTTAAAGCAAAAACATTATGTTAATGAATATTCAAGCATGGGACAATGCTGAGGAGATGTCAATTAGACATTTCGAG
>NW_001863139.1:0-636 GCF_000209125.1 Entamoeba dispar SAW760
ATCTCAAAAAATGTCAACGAATAGTATAAATAATTTATAAGGTAAAAGTTGTTCAGAATTGAATTCTAAACAACTCTTTATTTAATGATGTTGTAATGATAAATTGAACGATTTTATTCATCTTTTTAACGTTTGAATTGAAATAGTTTAAATAATAAAATAATATAGTTTTTTAATAGAAAAGATTTTTTGAAAAATGTTGATTTAAAAATAAATAACTTATACTTCATAAAATCTTGATTTAAAAAATGTTATTTCTACAATGAATAACAAAAAATAATCTATAAATAGAACACTATTATTTTAATAATTATTAATATCTCAAATGTACTGCGTCAAGAATTAATAACAACTGCATTTTTTAAGTGCATGATGTAAGGTAATAGATACCTAGTACTTTTTATTAAAATCAAAAAAGTGCACCTTTTTTCAATAAAATTGTTGAACTTGTATCTCATCTACAACCTCACCATTTATGATAAAACTTTATTTTTTGGAGGTTCCATATAAAGTTACTAGATACCTAGTACTTTTTATTAAAATCAGACGCATTTAACTTCTTTCGTCTAATTTAGACAGAAACATGTCAAAAATTATCTCAGATAGAAAGCGACCAGAATTAATAATTTTTATCTT
>NW_001863138.1:0-932 GCF_000209125.1 Entamoeba dispar SAW760
TTCTATTTTTATACTTCCTATTCTATATATCTACCCATTTCTATCATATATTATTTATTTTTATTCTTTTTATATGTTTATTCTATATGACTATTCACCTTACTATTCTATCTATTTATTATTCTATATGACAAAACTACTTCCTATTCTATCTATTTATTATTCTATATGACTATTCACCTTACTATTCTATCATGTTTATTACTATTCTATCATGTTTATTACTATTCTTGTTTTTCTACTTTCTATTTCCTTCAAGGTAATAGCAAGAGTGGCCGAGTGGTCCAAGGCGTCCGTTTCAGGTACGGATCTCTTCGGAGGCGTGGGTTCAAACCCCACCTCTTGCATCTTTTAATAGTATATTCCTACTATACTTCCACCTATACTATACTATACTATACTCTTATAACTTATACTTTATACCTTATACTTTATACCTTATATCTTATATCTTATACCTTATACTTTATACTTTATATCTTTTCTATATGTTTTATTCTATAACTACTATAACTATATCCTTTATACTTTTCCTCTACTTATCTATTTTATGTATACTACTTATACTAGATATGTTATTATGTTCATATCCTACCACACTTACTCTTTATCTTTATTCTCTATATATTTATACTTGTCTATATTCTATATTTTTGTATCATCTAGTATGTTTCTATTAGAGTCTTATACCACTTTCTATATTCTATTAGAGTCTTATACTACCTTCCTATATTTTCTTACTTTCTTATACTACTTTCTATAATCTATTAGACTTATATACTACTTTCTATAATCTATTAGATTTTTATACCACTTTCTATAATCTATTAGACTTTTATACCACTTTCCTTTCTATATTTAAAGGTTAATGACATGTGGCCGAGTGGTCTAAGCGTGTGACTCGAAATCACTTCTCTATGGAGGCGTAGGTC
>NW_001863137.1:0-831 GCF_000209125.1 Entamoeba dispar SAW760
AGAAATATATATAGAAAGAGATAATAGTTAGAATATAAACATAGATAAAGTTCATAAGTTTAATATAATGGTATAAAGGTATAGTTATATACATAAAAAGTGGTCCCACCCAGATTCGAACTGGGGTCCTAAGAACCAAAATCTTATATGCTGCCCCTACACCATGGAACCGTTATGAATAGATGGGTAGGTGTAAGTAGTAAGTAGTAAAAGGATGTAAGAAGTAATAAGTAAGAAGTAATAAGTAAGAAGTAATAAGTAATAAGTAAGAAATGGAAGTAATGTAAGAAGTAATAAGTAAATAGTAATAAGTAGGAAATAGTAATAGTAAGAAGTGTATAGTAGATGTATAATAAAGTAATAAAAAGATATAAAGGTAAAAAGATGATAAATAATAACATAATAAATAGGGAAGATAATAAATATATATAAGCTAAGTGTAAAGATAGAAATAGGTAATAATAATATAAGGCGGCTTAGCTCAGTGGCAGAGCGTCTCTCTCGTAAAGAGAAGGTCATGGGTCCGATCCCCATAGTCGCCTTCTAGGTATTTTTTAAAGGGAATAAACATATATAAAAGGAATAAACATATATAAAAGGAATAAACATATAGACAGAGAGTGATAAAGAAGAATATATAGATAGATAATATATATATAATATATATAAATAATATATAGATACATAATATATATAATATATAGATACATAATATATATATATAATATATAGATAGTGATATATATATATACATACATACATAAGTGGGATAAAAGTAGAATATAGTAGAATATATAACATAATATAAGATAGAAATATATATAGAAAGAG
>NW_001863136.1:0-941 GCF_000209125.1 Entamoeba dispar SAW760
TTTTTATACTTTCGTTGACATTTTTTGAGATATTAATATAAAAAAATAATGATTAATATTAAAAAGAAATACATAATGAAGATAAAATAAAATAAATAAATCATGAATAATAACTAATACAGATTAAGATAATTGTTAAACAGAATTTAATTTAAAGAATGAGATATAAAGATATTAAATAATTTTTTAATAGTCTTTAATAAAAATAATCATTCATATCTCAAAAAATGTCAACGAAAGTATAAAAATTTATAAGGTAAAAGTTGTTCAGAATTGAATTCTAAACAACTCTTTATTTAATGATGTTGTAATGATAAATTGAACGATTTTATTCATCTTTTTAACGTTTGAATTGAAATAGTTTAAATAATAAAATAATATAGTTTTTTAATAGAAAAGATTTTTTGAAAAATGTTGATTTAAAAATAAATAACTTATACTTCATAAAATCTTGATTTAAAAAATGTTATTTCTACAATGAATAACAAAAAATAATCTATAAATAGAACACTATTATTTTAATAATTATTAATATCTCAAATGTACTGCGTCAAGAATTAATAATAACTATAACAATTACTAGTACACTAAAAGTTATTTGATATTTATTACTTTTTATAGAAAATGATTTAATTATCAATAATTAATAAATTATGTTAGAATGAATTGTTAAAAATTATTTTATCTATACTGCGTCAAGAATTAATAATAACTATAACAATTACTAGTACACTAAAAGTTATTTGATATTTATTACTTTTTATAGAAAATGATTTAATTATCAATAATTAATAAATTATGTTAGAATGAATTGTTAAAATTATTTTATCTATACTGCGTCAAGAATTAATAATAACTATAACAATTACTAGTACACTAAAAGTTATTTGATTTTATTACTTTTTATAGAAATGATTTAATTATCCATTTATTCATAATCA
>NW_001863135.1:0-861 GCF_000209125.1 Entamoeba dispar SAW760
GTAGATAGTAAGATAGTATGATAGTATGATAGTATGATAGTATGATAGTATGATAGTAAGATAATAAGAAAGTATGGCATCTATAGTCATATATAGAACAATAAATAGTCATATAAACACTGGAAAGTGATATAAAAGATATAAAAGGATATAAGATATAAAATAAATAAAATATATATATATAACATATAAAAAAAATAAAGAAGTAAGTTTAAGTTATAAAAGGTTATATAAAAGAGTGAATAAGTTAGTCGGAATAGTTAAAGAATAGAATAGTATAGTCATATAAACATATAAACATATAAACATATAATAATATATAGATAATATAAATAGAAAGAAATATATATAATATAAACATAATATGTAAACAGATTATATGATAAAGTAGTTATAGTAAGCTCTCATAGCTCAGTCGGTAGAGCATGGTGCTAATAACGCCAGGGTCGCAGGTTCGAAACCTGCTGAGAGCATTGTTTTTAAAGAAATACATACATATTATACATATTATACATATTATACATATTATACATATACATACATGAGAGTATTTGTATAAAAGGAATAAAGTAATAAAGTAATAAAGGAATAAAGTATAAAAAGAATATAGTAATATAGTAATAAAGGAATAAAGTATAAAAGGAATAAAGTATAAAAGGAATAAAGTATAAAAGGAATAAAGTATAAAAGGAATATAGTAATAAAGGAATATAATAATAAAGGATATAAGTATAAGTATAAGTATAAGTCATGAATATAAAATAGAATATAGAATATAAAGGATATAATATATAATATATAAAGTAGAATATATACATATAATATATATAATAAATATAATAATATATAATATATAATATA
>NW_001863134.1:0-1025 GCF_000209125.1 Entamoeba dispar SAW760
TCATATTTGAGTATAGGGGCGAAAGACTCATCGAACTATCTAGTAGCTGGTTCCACCTGAATATTCCCTTAGGAAGGTCAAAGTATTAATAGTATTGATTGGTAAAGATAATGATTAGGTGTAATGGGTGAGTATTTTCACTCAACATCTTGTCAAACTATGAATAAACAAAGAAGAATTCTCAGTGTTAAATACACTTCAGGAATTTAAATATAAACATACTTTGAATCGGCCAAGTCTGGTAAGCAGGACTGGCGATGCGGGATGAACCGAACGTCGAGATAAAGTGCCAAAAAGAAACATAACGAGTACCACAAAAGGTATTCATTCATATTGACAATAGGACGGTGGCCATGGAAGTCGGAAACCGCTAAGGAATGTGTAACAACTCACCTATCGAATGAATGAGTCCTGAAAATGGATGGCATTATAATTTCTTAACTGATACTCGACCGTTAAAATGAAGACATTTTAACGAGTAAGGAAACGAAATGGCGTAAGGACAACAAAAGTAGTAAAGATTTAAAGTAATTTAGATTGAAACTGTCCTTAGTGCAGATCTTGGTGGTAGTAGCAAATACTAAGAAGAGGAAAAAAACATCTTAGAACTGAAGAGGAGAAAGGTTCCTAAACAACATTACTTGGATTAGGGTGAATCGATCCTAAATTACAGATGGAAATCCTTAAGAAATATATAAGTGACATATAGTCAATATAAGGATTGAAAGGGAATAAGATTAATAGTTCTTAATCAAGAGAATTAATGATTAAATCTTAGAAATAAGATTAAATCGAATAAAATGGTAACATATCATGAACTTTAAAATGGAGTGTGAAAATCTACGGAAGAGTTCTCTTTTCTTCTTAACAAAAGTAAACTCCACTGAAATGAATCAATCAGAGAAGTGGAATTTATTGGCTTTGTAGAATTCACATATGATTGAATTGTGGTATTTTGCAGTCTTCATAAAATTAAAGGGATCTAGCATAAAGCTAATTAAAGATCTTTGCTCGTACTATACCGC
>NW_001863133.1:0-931 GCF_000209125.1 Entamoeba dispar SAW760
TTGGTAATAAAGTATAATTATTTTAATTTTTTAACAGAATTTTTGTCATATTTTATTTTATGGTTAAATTTTTACTCATTTTTAACATTTTAATATAATTAATTATCTTTCTTTTTTATCATTAAATATTAAATTGGTAAAATAAAGTATAATTATTTTAATTTTTTAACAGAATTTTTGTCATATTTTATTTTATGGTTATTAATATTATCAATTAGTTATTAATATCTCAAAAAATGTCAACGAAAGTATAAAAATTTATAAGGTAAAAGTTGTTCAGAATTGAATTCTAAACAACTTTTTATTTAATGATATTATAATGATTAATTGAACGATTTTTTATTTATTTTTTTAATGTTTGAATTGAAATAGTTTAAATAATAAAATAATATAGTTTTTTAATTTAAAATAGTCTTTAACTTTACTAATTGAATAAATGGATAATTAAATCATTTTCTATAAAAAGTAATAAATATCAAATAACTTTTAGTGTACTAGTAATTGTTATAGTTATTATTAATTCTTGACGCAGTATAGATAAAATAATTTTTAACAATTCATTTTAATGATTAATGAATAAATGGATAATTAAATCATTTTCTATAAAAAGTAATAAATATCAAATAACTTTTAGTGTACTAGTAATTGTTATAGTTATTATTAATTCTTGACGCAGTATAGATAAAATAATTTTTAACAATTCATTCTAACATAATTTATTAATTATTGATAATTAAATCATTTTCTATAAAAAGTAATAAATATCAAATAACTTTTAGTGTACTAGTAATTGTTATAGTTATTATTAATTCTTGACGCAGTATAGATAAAATAATTTTTAACAATTCATTCTAACATAATTTATTAATTATTGATAATTAAATCATTTTCTATAAAAAGTAATAAATATCAAATAACTTTTAGTGTACTA
>NW_001863132.1:0-824 GCF_000209125.1 Entamoeba dispar SAW760
CTTATATATATATATATATATGTATCTATATTATTATATATACTTCTACTTCTACTTCTACGACTATATATCTATCTATCTAAACCTTTCTATGTATCTATGTATCTATGTATGTATATTACTTATACTTTATACTTTATACTTTATACTTTATTATTATATATCCCTTATTTACCTTTTTTTTATAATTATACCTTTTTATAATTATACCTCTTTATAATTATACCTTTTTATAATTATACCTCTTTAGTCTATTTCTTATTCTTTCATCGGTAGGTTCATATCAAGTAGGATACACCCGTTCCCATCCGAACACGGAAGTAAAGATGCTTAGAGCCTGATCAGTACCATTATGTTCACACAGATGGGAACGTCAGGTAATCTACCTTTTTGTTTTTTATATTATCTATTTAAACTTATTATATATTATATATTATCTATTCTATATATTTTTACTTTATTCTTATTATTTTATATATATACACTATACTTATAACATATTTATCATATTTATTATATATATTATATATATTATATATATTATATTTATTATATTTATTATATATCCTATATGACCCTTTTCAGTCTTTCTGACTATTATGTTCGTTGGTTTCATGGTGTAGTTGGTTATCACATCACTTTTACGTAGTGAGGGTCCCCGGTTCAAACCCGGGTGGAACCATTTTATATTAGTACACAACTTTATATGTATATGTATATGTTTATTTTCTTTAACTGTTTAACTGTTTAACTGTTTATCTTTATTTATTCATATCATCTTATATATATATATATATATGTATCTATATTATTATATATACTTC
>NW_001863131.1:0-975 GCF_000209125.1 Entamoeba dispar SAW760
ACTCTATATTAGTCTATTTATATTTATATTTATAGTATATTTATAGTATATTTATATGTATATGTCTATTTATATCCATGCTATTATGTTCTTATTTTATTATCCTATTATGTTATTATGTTATTATGTTCTTATTTTATTATGTTCTTATGTTCTTATGTTATTATGTTATTATGTTATTATGAGTGTGTTCAATATCATCATCCCTTACCTATTTCTACTATAACCGATTGGCCTTGTTAGCTCAGTCGGAAGAGCATCAGCCTTCTAAGCTGAGGGTCGCAGGTTCGAGCCCTGCATGAGGCGCCTTTTTATCATCCATATCTATAACTATAACTATACCTATAACTATACCTATCCAACTTTATACTCTCTATGTTTCTTATATGTATATTACTTATTTCTACTACTTATTATCAACTATACACCTATCCTATACTATATCCTTATTATCTTATATGTTTATATTCCTATTTCACTATATTACTATATTACTATTTGACTATATGACTATATTCCTATTTGACTATATTACTATATTCCTATATTACTATTTGACTATATTACTATTTGACTATATGACTATATGTGTTTGTAGAGTATGTATGTATGCTTATTATTTATGTTATATAAATCTCTTAGTGTTCCTATGTGTATAACTTCTATTATTTATGTTCTTATTTTATTATTTTATTATTTTATTATGTTATTATTTTATTATGTTATTATTTTATTATGTTATTATGTTCTTATTTTATTATCCATGCTATTATGTTCTTATTTTATTATCCTATTATGTTATTATGTTATTATGTTCTTATTTTATTATGTTCTTATGTTCTTATGTTATTATGTTATTATGTTATTATGAGTGTGTTCAATATCATCATCCCTTACCTATTTCTACTATAACCGATTGGCCTTGTTAGCTCAGTCGGAAGAGCATCAGCTTTCTAAGCTGAGGGTCGCAGGTTC
>NW_001863130.1:0-750 GCF_000209125.1 Entamoeba dispar SAW760
AAGTCTGGTGCAGCAGCCGCGGTAATTCCAGCTCCAATAGTGTATATTAAAGTTGCTGTGATTAAAACGCTCGTAGTTGAATTAAAATGTGATTTTATACATTTTGAAGACTTTACATTAAGTGAAGTTTCTAGAAATGTTAAATTAAAATCAAAGAAGGAGACAATTCAAGTAATTGAGTTGTCATTACTTTGAATAAAATAAGGTGTTTAAAGCAAAACATTATGTTAATGAATATTCAAGCATGGGACAATGCTGAGGAGATGTCAATTAGACATTTCGAGAGAAGGATTAAAAGGAACAATTGGGGTGATTCAGAAAATAACGGGAGAGGTGAAAATCCATGATCGCTATAAGATGCACGAGAGCGAAAGCATTTCACTCAACTGGGTCCATTAATCAAGAACGAAAGTTAGGGGATCGAAGACGATCAGATACCGTCGTAGTCCTAACTATAAACGATGTCAACCAAGGATTGGATGAAATTCAGATGTACAAAGATGAAGAAACATTGTTTCTAAATCCAAGTATATCAATACTACCTTGTTCAGAACTTAAAGAGAAATCTTGAGTTTATGGACTTCAGGGGGAGTATGGTCACAAGGCTGAAACTTAAAGGAATTGACGGAAGGGCACACCAGGAGTGGAGCCTGCGGCTTAATTTGACTCAACACGGGAAAACTTACCAAGACCGAACAGTAGAAGGAATGACAGATTAAGAGTTCTTTCATGATTTATTGGGTAGTGGTG
>NW_001863129.1:0-929 GCF_000209125.1 Entamoeba dispar SAW760
TTATATATCCCTTTTTTTATCTTCCCAGTATTTTATGAATGTTATAGGGCTTGTGGCGCAATGGAAACGCATCAGACTACGAATCTGGGGATTGCAGGTTCGATCCCTGCCAAGCTCGTCTTTTTATTGACTAGATTACTTTACTTTAATCCCTTTCAACTTCTATAACCTTTATATTCTATTATATATATATTTCTTTATTTATATATATATATATATTTCTTTATTTATTTATTTATATATATCTTTATTTATATATCTATGTATGTATTTATTTCTATATTCCTTTATTTCTATATTTCTATATTTCTATATTCCTTTATTCCTTTATTCCTTTATTTAAAAAAAAACTCTCTATATAAAAACAAAAAGGTAGATTACCTGACGTTCCCATCTGTGTGAACATAATGGTACTGATCAGGCTCTAAGCATCTTTACTTCCGTGTTCGGATGGGAACGGGTGTATCCTACTTAATATGAACCTACCGTTATCCTACTTACTTATGACTATGACTATCATATATTTTCTTATATTATTATATTATTATATGACTATGTACTTTTATTATTATTCCTAGTCTGTTTATTTTATATCTTATCTTTCTTATGTCTTTTATATATCATATCTATATCTATATCTATATCATATCTATATCATTTATATAACTTATATCATTTATATAACTTATATCATTTATATAACTTATAACATTTATATAACTTATAACATTTATATAACTTATATATCCCTTTTTTTATCTTCCCAGTATTTTATGAATGTTATAGGGCTTGTGGCGCAATGGAAACGCATCAGACTACGAATCTGGGGATTGCAGGTTCGATCCCTGCCAAGCTCGTCTTTTTATTGACTAGATTACTTTACTTTAATCCCTTTCAACTTCTATAACCTTTATATTCTATTATATATA
>NW_001863128.1:0-1026 GCF_000209125.1 Entamoeba dispar SAW760
CCATCCATTTTCAGGACTCATTCATTCGATAGGTGAGTTGTTACACATTCTTTAGCGGTTTCCGACTTCCATGGCCACCGTCCTATTGTCAATATGAATGAATACCTTTTGTGGTACTCGTTATGTTTCTTTTTGGCACTTTATCTCGACGTTCGGTTCATCCCGCATCGCCAGTCCTGCTTACCAGACTTGGCCGATTCAAAGTATGTTTATATTTAAATTCCTGAAGTGTATTTAACACTGAGAATTCTTCTTTGTTTATTCATAGTTTGACAAGATGTTGAGTGAAAATACTCACCCATTACACCTAATCATTATCTTTACCAATCAATACTATTAATACTTTGACCTTCCTAAGGGAATATTCAGGTGGAACCAGCTACTAGATAGTTCGATGAGTCTTTCGCCCCTATACTCAAATATGACAAGTAATTTGCACGTTAACACTGCGTGAATCTTCCACCAAAGTTTCCTTCGGCTTCAATCCGTTCAAGTATAGTTCACCATCTTTCGGGTCCTAACATATTTACTTCTTCTATTGAAAGATACTATTGCTAAATGTATTTCTACACTCTCATAGTTTTTCGTTTTCTCTTCATGTTATAGCTTTCCTGCTATTCTCATTCGCATCCATGTTAGACTCCTTGGTCCGTGTTTCAAGACGGGTAGATAATTTACTTCTTCAAGAGTTTCTATTCTCGGGATTAAATGTATTAATCTTACCTTAAATAGCTTTTATCATTCCATTATTATTGGATTTTTACTTTTAATTCACAATTAAATACTAAGATTTCTCTTAATATTCTCGTTTATTAATAATCACTATAAATGAAATAATTCTCTTGCTCTTAATAATTTCCTATATTACAAATTTCAATACAATCTTATTAAATATACTACTTATATATCTAATCTTTTTATATTTTTATTTATAATACATTCTACTATTTTTCTTATAAATTATCCGTTCACATATTACTCTTTCAAGCTCTTTTCACTCTTTTTCCAAAGTTCTTTTAAGTTTTC
>NW_001863127.1:0-847 GCF_000209125.1 Entamoeba dispar SAW760
AATGGTGAGGTTGTAGCAGAGATATTATTTCAACAATTTTATTGAAAAAAGGTGCCCTTTTTATGATTTTAATAAAAAGTACTAGGTATCCAATATCGTTCTGTGTTTCCTCCAAAAAATAAAGTTTTATCAGAAATGGTGAGGTTGTAGCAGAGATATTAATTCAACAAATTTGTTGAAAAAAGGTGCACTTTTTTGATTTTAATATAAAGTACTAGGTATCCAATATCGTTCTGTGGATCCTCCAAAAAATAAAGTTTTATCAGAAATGGTGAGGTTGTAGCAGAGATATTAATTCAACAATTTTATTGAAAAAAGGTGCACTTTTTTGATTTTAATAAAAAGTACTAGGTATCCAATATCGTTCTGTGGATCCTCCAAAAAATAAAGTTTTATCAGAAATGGTGAGGTTGTAGCAGAGATATTAATTCAACAAATTTGTTGAAAAAAGGTGCACTTTTTATGATTTTAATATAAAGTACTATATATCAATTATCTTCAAAAGCACTCTGCAAAAAGATAAAAATTATTAATTGTGATCGTCATGTATTTGAGATATTAATTTATTCTATTTTTATCTAAACCAAATGAAAGAAGTTAAATGTCGTCAATTTTAATAAAAAGTACTAAGTATTAATCACATTAATATGCACTCTACAAAAAGATAAAAATTATTAATTCTGGTCGCTTTCTATCTGAGATAATTTTTGACATGTTTCTGTCTAAATTAGACGAAAGAAGTTAAATGCGTCTGATTTTAATAAAAAGTACTAGGTATCTAGTAACTTTATATGGAACCTCCAAAAAATAAAGTTTTATCAGAAATGGTGAGGTTGTAGATGAGATA
>NW_001863126.1:0-651 GCF_000209125.1 Entamoeba dispar SAW760
TATTTAAGATAAGTCATTTTTTGTGTCTCAAAAAAATCATGATAGAAGTATCATTTTTTATAAATTTTTATTAATAAATCACTTGTTTAAAATTAATATCTGAACAACTTTTACCTTATAAATTTTTATACTTTCGTTGACATTTTTTGAGATATGAATGATTATTTTTATTAAAGACTATTAAAAAATTATTTAATATCTTTATATCTCATTCTTTAAATTAAATTCTGTTTAACAATTATCTTAATCTGTATTAGTTATTATTCATGATTTATTTATTTTATTTTATCTTCATTATGTATTTCTTTTTAATATTAATCATTATTTTTTTATATTAATATCTCAAAAAATGTCAACGAAAGTATAAAAATTTATAAGGTAAAAGTTGTTCAGAATTGAATTCTAAACAACTCTTTATTTAATGATGTTGTAATGATAAATTGAACGATTTTATTCATCTTTTTAACGTTTGAATTGAAATAGTTTAAATAATAAAATAATATAGTTTTTTAATAGAAAAGATTTTTTGAAAAATGTTGATTTAAAAATAAATAACTTATACTTCATAAAATCTTGATTTAAAAAGTGTTATTTCTACAATGAATAACAAAAAATAATCTATAAATAGAACACTATTATTTTAATAATTAT
>NW_001863125.1:0-728 GCF_000209125.1 Entamoeba dispar SAW760
ATATAAATAAAGATATATATAAATAAATAAATAAAGAAATATATATATATATATAAATAAAGAAATATATATATAATAGAATATAAAGGTTATAGAAGTTGAAAGGGATTAAAGTAAAGTAATCTAGTCAATAAAAAGACGAGCTTGGCAGGGATCGAACCTGCAATCCCCAGATTCGTAGTCTGATGCGTTTCCATTGCGCCACAAGCCCTATAACATTCATAAAATACTGGGAAGATAAAAAAAGGGATATATAAGTTATATAAATGTTATAAGTTATATAAATGTTATAAGTTATATAAATGATATAAGTTATATAAATGATATAAGTTATATAAATGATATAGATATGATATAGATATAGATATAGATATGATATATAAAAGACATAAGAAAGATAAGATATAAAATAAACAGACTAGGAATAATAATAAAAGTACATAGTCATATAATAATATAATAATATAAGAAAATATATGATAGTCATAGTCATAAGTAAGTAGGATAACGGTAGGTTCATATCAAGTAGGATACACCCGTTCCCATCCGAACACGGAAGTAAAGATGCTTAGAGCCTGATCAGTACCATTATGTTCACACAGATGGGAACGTCAGGTAATCTACCTTTTTGTTTTTATATAGAGAGTTTTTTTTTAAATAAAGGAATAAAGGAATAAAGGAATATAGAAATATAGAAATATACAAATAAAGGAATATAGAAATAAATA
>NW_001863124.1:0-1025 GCF_000209125.1 Entamoeba dispar SAW760
TGTTGAATTAATATTCTCTGCTACAACCTTCACCATTTCTGATAAAACTTTATTTTTTGGAGGATCCACAGAACGATATTGGATACCTAGTACTTTTTATTAAAATCAAAAAAGTGCACCTTTTTTCAATAAAATTGTTGAATTAATATCTCTGCTACAACCTCACCATTTCTGATAAAACTTTATTTTTTGGAGGATCCACAGAACGATATTGGATACCTAGTACTTTTTATTAAAATCATAAAAAGTGCACCTTTTTTCAATAAAATTGTTGAATTAATATCTCTGCTACAACCTCACCATTTCTGATAAAACTTTATTTTTTGGAGGATCCACAGAACGATATTGGATACCTAGTACTTTTTATTAAAATCAAAAAAGTGCACCTTTTTTCAATAAAATTGTTGAACTTGTATCTCATCTACAACCTCACCATTTCTGATAAAACTTTATTTTTTGGAGGTTCCATATAAAGTTACTAGATACCTAGTACTTTTTATTAAAATCAGACGCATTTAACTTCTTTCGTCTAATTTAGACAGAAACATGTCAAAAATTATCTCAGATAGAAAGCGACCAGAATTAATAATTTTTATCTTTTTGTAGAGTGCATATTAATGTGATTAATACTTAGTACTTTTTATTAAAATTGACGACATTTAACTTCTTTCATTTGGTTTAGATAAAAATAGAATAAATTAATATCTCAAATACATGACGATCACAATTAATAATTTTTATCTTTTTGCAGAGTGCTTTTGAAGATAATTGATATATAGTACTTTATATTAAAATCATAAAAAGTGCACCTTTTTTCAACAAATTTGTTGAATTAATATCTCTGCTACAACCTCACCATTTCTGATAAAACTTTATTTTTTGGAGGATCCACAGAACGATATTGGATACCTAGTACTTTTTATTAAAATCAAAAAAGTGCACCTTTTTTCAATAAATTTGTTGAATTAATATCTCTGCTACACCTCACATTTCTGATAAACTTTATTTTGGAGGATCCACAGACG
>NW_001863123.1:0-964 GCF_000209125.1 Entamoeba dispar SAW760
TTATAGTTATTATTAATTCTTGACGCAGTATAGATAAAATAATTTTTAACAATTCATTCTAACATAATTTATTAATTATTGATAATTAAATCATTTTCTATAAAAAGTAATAAATATCAAATAACTTTTAGTGTACTAGTAATTGTTATAGTTATTATTAATTCTTGACGCAGTATAGATAAAATAATTTTTAACAATTCATTTTAATGATTAATGAATAAATGGATAATTAAATCATTTTCTATAAAAAGTAATAAATATCAAATAACTTTTAGTGTACTAGTAATTGTTATAGTTATTATTAATTCTTGACGCAGTATAGATAAAATAATTTTTAACAATTCATTTTAATGATTAATGAATAAATGGATAATTAAATCATTTTCTATAAAAAGTAATAAATATCAAATAACTTTTAGTGTACTAGTAATTGTTATAGTTATTATTAATTCTTGACGCAGTATAGATAAAATAATTTTTAACAATTCATTCTAACATAATTTATTAATTATTGATAATTAAATCATTTTCTATAAAAAGTAATAAATATCAAATAACTTTTAGTGTACTAGTAATTGTTATAGTTATTATTAATTCTTGACGCAGTATAGATAAAATAATTTTTAACAATTCATTCTAACATAATTTATTAATTATTGATAATTAAATCATTTTCTATAAAAAGTAATAAATATCAAATAACTTTTAGTGTACTAGTAATTGTTATAGTTATTATTAATTCTTGACGCAGTATAGATAAAATAATTTTTAACAATTCATTCTAACATAATTTATTAATTATTGATAATTAAATCATTTTCTATAAAAAGTAATAAATATCAAATAACTTAAGTGTACTAGTAATTGTTATAGTTATTATTAATTCTTGACGCAGTATAGATAAAATAATTTTTAACAATTCATTCTAACATAATTTATTAATTATTGATAATTAAATCATTTT
>NW_001863122.1:0-740 GCF_000209125.1 Entamoeba dispar SAW760
ATATGATAAAGTAGTTATAGTAAGCTCTCATAGCTCAGTCGGTAGAGCATGGTGCTAATAACGCCAGGGTCGCAGGTTCGAAACCTGCTGAGAGCATTGTTTTTAAAGAAATACATACATATTATACATATTATACATATTATACATATTATACATATACATACATGAGAGTATTTGTATAAAAGGAATAAAGTAATAAAGTAATAAAGGAATAAAGTATAAAAAGAATATAGTAATATAGTAATAAAGGAATAAAGTATAAAAGGAATAAAGTATAAAAGGAATAAAGTATAAAAGGAATAAAGTATAAAAGGAATATAGTAATAAAGGAATATAATAATAAAGGATATAAGTATAAGTATAAGTATAAGTCATGAATATAAAATAGAATATAGAATATAAAGGATATAATATATAATATATAAAGTCGAATATATACATATAATATATATAATAAATATAATAATATATAATATATAATATATAAGGGAAGTACATAAAAAGAATATAGTATAGATTAAATATAGATGAAGGGGGCTTAGCTCAGTGGCAGAGCAGCTGACTCCAGATCAGCCGGTCAGTGGTTCAATCCCTCTAGCCCTCACTTTTTATACATATAGTATCCATAAAGTATAGATAAAGTAAGATATAGTATATCTAGTGTATAAGTAGAGGATACATATAGTAAGATAGTAAGATAGTATGATAGTATGATAGTATGATAGTATGATAGTATGATA
>NW_001863121.1:0-900 GCF_000209125.1 Entamoeba dispar SAW760
AAGTCTGGTGCCAGCAGCCGCGGTAATTCCAGCTCCAATAGTGTATATTAAAGTTGCTGTGATTAAAACGCTCGTAGTTGAATTAAAATGTGATTTTATACATTTTGAAGACTTTACATTAAGTGAAGTTTCTAGAAATGTTAAATTAAAATCAAAGAAGGAGACAATTCAAGTAATTGAGTTGTCATTACTTTGAATAAAATAAGGTGTTTAAAGCAAAACATTATGTTAATGAATATTCAAGCATGGGACAATGCTGAGGAGATGTCAATTAGACATTTCGAGAGAAGGATTAAAAGGAACAATTGGGGTGATTCAGAAAATAACGGGAGAGGTGAAAATCCATGATCGCTATAAGATGCACGAGAGCGAAAGCATTTCACTCAACTGGGTCCATTAATCAAGAACGAAAGTTAGGGGATCGAAGACGATCAGATACCGTCGTAGTCCTAACTATAAACGATGTCAACCAAGGATTGGATGAAATTCAGATGTACAAAGATGAAGAAACATTGTTTCTAAATCCAAGTATATCAATACTACCTTGTTCAGAACTTAAAGAGAAATCTTGAGTTTATGGACTTCAGGGGGAGTATGGTCACAAGGCTGAAACTTAAAGGAATTGACGGAAGGGCACACCAGGAGTGGAGCCTGCGGCTTAATTTGACTCAACACGGGAAAACTTACCAAGACCGAACAGTAGAAGGAATGACAGATTAAGAGTTCTTTCATGATTTATTGGGTAGTGGTGCATGGCCGTTCTTAGTTGGTGGAGTGATTTGTCAGGTTAATTCCGGTAACGAACGAGACTGAAACCTATTAATTAGTTTTCTGCCTATAAGACAGAAATGTTCGCAAGAACAGGTGCGTAAGTACCACTTCTAAAGGGACACATTCAAT
>NW_001863120.1:0-442 GCF_000209125.1 Entamoeba dispar SAW760
ACTTTTTGATGGAGTGTGGCATTCTACGGGAGAGTTCTCTTTTCTTCTTTACAAAAGTTTACTCCCCTGAAATGAATCATTCAGAGAAGTGGAATTTATTGGCTTTGTAAGGAATTCAACCTATGATTGAATTGTGGTATTTTTGCCGTCTTCATAAAAATTAAAGGGATTCTTAGCATAAAGCTAATTAAAGAATTCTTTTGCTCGTACTAATAACCGCAACAGGTCTCCCAGAAGCAAAATCTTTAGTTAAATAGAATAACGCAGGTAAGGGAAGTCGGCAACATAGCTCTGTAAGTTAGCCAGAAAGAGTAGCTCTGGTGATTTCCTTGTAAAAGGATTAAAATCGATTCAGAACTTTAAAGGTTAGGGGATTCCGACTGTTTAATAAAAACATAGCCTTCTGAAAAATCTAAAAGGTTCCTTACAGAATGTGATTTCT
>NW_001863119.1:0-713 GCF_000209125.1 Entamoeba dispar SAW760
TAATTTTTATACTTTCGTTGACATTTTTTGAGATATTAATATAAAAAAATAATGATTAATATTAAAAAGAAATACATAATGAAGATAAAATAAAATAAATAAATCATGAATAATAACTAATACAGATTAAGATAATTGTTAAACAGAATTTAATTTAAAGAATGAGATATAAAGATATTAAATAATTTTTTAATAGTCTTTAATAAAAATAATCATTCATATCTCAAAAAATGTCAACGAAAGTATAAAAATTTATAAGGTAAAAGTTGTTCAGATATTAATTTTAAACAAGTGATTTATTAATAAAAATTTATAAAAAATGATACTTCTATCATGATTTTTTTGAGACACAAAAAATGACTTATCTTAAATATACATCGTTTTTCATATAATATAAAATAATAATTATAATACTGATATATCAAATAAAATAATTGTTTTGTAGATAAAGTATTGAAGGACGTATAGATGAGTAGAGTCAATATTTTTTGTCACTGAGTCAATTTTATCATATCTCTGTAACAAGGTTGTTTTAATGAAAACTTATAAGGTAAAAAATGTTCTTGGAGGTAATCTGAAGACCTCATTTTTTAACAATTTTTTCATGATTATTTCATCATTTTATTTAACATAATTATGTATGAGAAATGAATTGTTTAGAATTCAATTCTGAACAACTTTTACCTTATAAATTTTTATACTTTCGTTGACAT
>NW_001863118.1:0-854 GCF_000209125.1 Entamoeba dispar SAW760
TTATTTATTATTTCTTCTTATACAATAGTATATCACTATTCTAATTATTTCATTAACATATTCATTATTCATGTTTATTATTTATTATTTCATTTATATTGAAATATAAATTGTCTTTGGAATTACCAACACTAATATATTTTGTATTTATTATTTATTTTATTATTTCAATTTCAATTTTATCTAAGTTACTTTCTATTTTATTAGTAATGTTGAATATGTGAAGATATTGATTATTTCATTGATAATTATTGTATTATATCTTATATTACTACATTGATCATAATTTATTTCATCTATTTTCTTTATTATCTTTTATTTGATGATTTTATAATTGAATATATCATTAATTTCATCTATTATAATATATATTTAAATATTTATACATTTCATCTCTTTCATTTATTGTGATATTTTCATTTCAAGATGGTATTTGATTAATATTCTTTATTTCTTGGTTTATTTTCATTCATTCATTTCTTTATTCTATTTATTATTTATTTAATTTATTTGTTGATTATTCTCATTTATTCATTATTTTGTTTCATTATTCTCATTTATTCATTATAATATATGATTTATATTATTGAACTTCTATCAATGATTTGATAAATTATATTTATTTTGATGATAATAGAATTGATAATGAATATAATTAAAAAAAAAATTCATCATTTAATATATCATTTATATTCATTATATTTCTATTGTATGATTATATTAATTATATTTTATATATTATTTATGTTGATTCATTTTATATTAAATTATTTTAATATTTCTATTACTTATTCATGATTCACTGAGTCATATAATTTATTAATTTCATAATATAAATCTATATATTTTGTATA
>NW_001863117.1:0-826 GCF_000209125.1 Entamoeba dispar SAW760
TTCCGATAGCCGAGCTTAATCGGCCCCCTTAGACCACTCGGGCACGAATGCTTTGATATATAAATACAGAAATAATGAAGTCTATAAAACTATAAAGGTATAAGTCAGACTATAAGATACACACATATAGTATAGACTAGTAATAATAAAGTGATAAAGTGATAAAGTGATAAAGTGATAAAGTGATAAAGTGATAATAAGGGAATAAGTTAATAAGGTAATAAGTTAATAAGTTAAAGTGTAGGTAGTATAAGTATAGAAGACAAGAACATAGTATAGTCATATAATCATATAGAATAGATATAAAAATAGATAAAGGTATAGAAATATACATAATAATAAGAACATATAAACATATAAGAATATAATAAACATAAATAACATAATAATAATAAACATAATAAAAAACATAATAATAATAAACATAATAATAATAATATATATAGAATAGATAAATAGATAAATAGATACATAATAATGGAGATGAGGGGTATCGATCCCCTTGCCCTTCGCATGCGAAGCGAAAGCTCTACCAATTGAGCTACATCCCCTAAGGTAATAATAGAGATATAAGAAATGAGAGATATAGGAAAGGAATAGATATATAGAGAAATAGATATATAGATAATAAAAAGTTAAAAGTATATATAAGAATAAGACAATATATATAAGATACAGTTAAAAGAATGCATCCGGTGGGGTTCGAACCCACGCATCTTGCGATAGCCGTTCTTGAGACGGCCCCCTTAGACCACTCGGGCACGAATGCTTCGTTATAGAAAGGGAAAAGAGTAAGAAAATGAATAGGAATAGTAATAATAATAAA
>NW_001863116.1:0-748 GCF_000209125.1 Entamoeba dispar SAW760
ATATAAAAGACATAAGAAAGATAACGATATAAAATAAACAGACTAGGAATAATAATAAAAGTACATAGTCATATAATAATATAATAATATAAGAAAATATATGATAGTCATAGTCATAAGTAAGTAGGATAACGGTAGGTTCATATCAAGTAGGATACACCCGTTCCCATCCGAACACGGAAGTAAAGATGCTTAGAGCCTGATCAGTACCATTATGTTCACACAGATGGGAACGTCAGGTAATCTACCTTTTTGTTTTTATATAGAGAGTTTTTTTTTAAATAAAGGAATAAAGGAATAAAGGAATATAGAAATATAGAAATATAGAAATAAAGGAATATAGAAATAAATACATACATAGATATATAAATAAAGATATATATAAATAAATAAATAAAGAAATATATATATATATATAAATAAAGAAATATATATATAATAGAATATAAAGGTTATAGAAGTTGAAAGGGATTAAAGTAAAGTAATCTAGTCAATAAAAAGACGAGCTTGGCAGGGATCGAACCTGCAATCCCCAGATTCGTAGTCTGATGCGTTTCCATTGCGCCACAAGCCCTATAACATTCATAAAATACTGGGAAGATAAAAAAAGGGATATATAAGTTATATAAATGTTATAAGTTATATAAATGTTATAAGTTATATAAATGATATAAGTTATATAAATGATATAAGTTATATAAATGATATAGATATGATATAGATATAGATATAGATATGATATATAAAA
>NW_001863115.1:0-601 GCF_000209125.1 Entamoeba dispar SAW760
ATGTCTATTGAATCTCCTCAGCATTGTCCCATGCTTGAATATTCATTAACATAATGTTTTGCTTTAAACACCTTATTTTATTCAAAGTAATGACAACTCAATTACTTGAATTGTCTCCTTCTTTGATTTTAATTTAACATTTCTAGAAACTTCACTTAATGTAAAGTCTTCAAAATGTATAAAATCACATTTTAATTCAACTACGAGCGTTTTAATCACAGCAACTTTAATATACACTATTGGAGCTGGAATTACCGCGGCTGCTGGCACCAGACTTGCCCTCCAATTGATTTCGTAGGAGAATTTACCTCCTACTCATTCCTTCAAGAATTGATTTTACTCAACTCTAGAGTTATGTGTCGTCACTACCTCTTCAATTCGAAAGTGGGTAATTTACGCGCCTGCTGCCTTCCTTAGAAGTGGTAGCCATCTGTAAAGCTCCCTCTCCGATGTCGAACCCCAATTCCTCGTTATCCGTTATAATCTTGGTAGTCCTCGATACTACCAACTGATTGATAGATCAGAAATTCTCATTGGTTACTTGTTAAACACTGTGTGTTCTACAATTGTCGTGGCATCCTAACTCACTTAGAATGTCATT
>NW_001863114.1:0-943 GCF_000209125.1 Entamoeba dispar SAW760
ACTTTCAAGCATTCAAAGTTTGGATATTCACATTTTATTGTTCCTATCACTTATCGCAATTCATTGCGTTCTTCATCGCACAGGAAACTAAACTATCCAAAGTAATATTTTATTATACTTTTTCTTTCTTCTTATATTCTAATTCCTTTTATTCTTACTTTTATTATTTTCTTTGTAGATTATCTTATTCTATAAATTTCTTGTTTTATTTTAAAAGATTATTTCTTTTCTTTTAATGATCCTTCCGCAGGTTCACCTACGGAAACCTTGTTACGACTTCTCCTTCCTCTAAATAAGGAGATTTAAATCCATTTTTCTATCTATAAGACAGAATCCTAGAATTTCACCTCTTTATTCAATCGGTAGGAGCGACGGGCGGTGTGTACAAAGGGCAGGGACGTATTCATCTCGAGTTAATGACTCGATATTACAAGGAATTCCTCGTTCAAAACAAATAATTCCAATCATTTATCCCTGTCATGTACGTTCTTTTGAGTTTTCCTTAACTATTTCAATCTCGGTACACCACTTACTATCCCTACCTATTAGACATAGCCTAATAAATAAGGTGTAAATGATAAAATGCTCTCTAGTAACTCCATTGTAGCGCGCGTGCGGCCCAAGATGTCTAAGGGCATCACAGACCTGTTATTGCTGAATGCTTCCTTTTTCTTTTTCCCACGTTAAAAGAGTTCTAATCGAAATTAGATAACTAACAATTAAAATAGGACAATTGAAATGTGTCCCTTTAAGAAGTGGTACTTACGCACCTGTTCTTGCGAACATTTCTGTCTTATAGGCAGAAAACTAATTAATAGGTTTCAGTCTCGTTCGTTACCGGAATTAACCTGACAATCACTCCACCAACTAAGAACGGCCATGCACCACTACCCAATAATCATGAAAGACTCTTAATCTGTCATTCCTTCTACTGTTCGGTCTT
>NW_001863113.1:0-982 GCF_000209125.1 Entamoeba dispar SAW760
ATAACATAATAACATATATATAATAACATAATAACATAATAACATATAAACATAATAACATATAAACATAATAACATATAAACATATAAAGAAGTAGATAATATATACATATATACATATATACAAATAAAGAAATAAACATATACATATATATATATATATAAACATATATAAAGGATAAGAATATAGTTATAGTTATAGTTATAGTTATAGGTATAGTTTTTGTTTTATATAAACATAGATGTATAAATATAAATATATATATAAATAAGAAATATATGATATATAAAGTGATGATATACATAATAAATATATATAATAAGTTTAAAGAAGTAGTTTAAGTATAAAATGGTTTCACCCGGGTTCGATCCGGGGACCCTCACCACGTCAAGATGATGTGATAACCAACTACACCATGAAACCTTTATAAACTGGTAAAAGGTCAAAGGTATATAGATACACTAAGAAAGGTTTATAAAGTAGTAAAAGGTCAAAAGGATATAGTTAGTGATATAAATAAAGTAGATAATGATATATCAAGTGATATAGACAAAGATATATATATATATATATAGATAAAGGATATAGATAGTGATATAGATAAAGGTTTATATATAAATATATATAGATAAGTAAGTAACTAAAGAATAGTGATATATACATATGATAAGATATACATATAATAATAAGTTGGTAGGGAATATAGTGATATAGTTATATACATAAGATAAGATGGAAGGTGTAGTAAAGATAATAAAGATAATAAAGATAATAAAGATAATAAAGATAATAAAGATAATAAAGATAAAAAAATTAATAAAAATAGTATAAGTAGTATAAGTAGTATATCTAATATATCTAGGATATAATAAGTAATATAAAGTCTAAAAAGCGTATGCTTCCTGTCGGGTTCGAACCAACGACCTTTAGAACTTCAGTCTAACGCTGCTACCAGCTGAGCTAAGAAGCTTACAGTTAAAGA
>NW_001863112.1:0-894 GCF_000209125.1 Entamoeba dispar SAW760
AGTAGTACAAACACCAATTACAAATAAAAAAAAATAGAAAATAGTGGTCAAAATGAAAAAAGTCATAGTAACAAAAAATCAGAGAAAAATTCTGTATCAAAAAGCTCTGAAATGGATATAGTAACATGAGACATACAATGCTGATACAAGAAACACATACAAAAAACAAGGAAACACAAATAGTTCTGGAACTCAGAAAAATACTATATCTCCAGGAAGTGGTAACAAGATGCTAAAAGAATAACTTGTAGTAAAAATACTAAGACAGAACAAAAAGCATCAGTAAGTATGGTGCTGGAGCTAGTCCTCGAAGTATAAGAATGTGAGGTTCTAAACAAAACCCTAATAATTCCGGAGGTAGTAAAAAAAACCAGAATAATGAACCTGAAAAAGAAGGAACAAATGATAGACAAAATACAAGGACAGAAACAGTTCATCAAAAATGTTAAAGCAAGATAAAATAGTAAAGAAAAAAAAAGAACCAGCAAGTTCTGCAAAAGAACAGAGTGTTCCAAAAAGTACTGGAGGAACAAAAGTAATGAAGGAAATGATAAAGGAAATGCTTGAACAAATAGAACAGAAATTAGTAATAAAAGAACAACAGGAACATGTGGTTCTGATACAACTAGTAGAGAGGGTAAACCTATTAATGAAATACTAAAAAGGATGAAACCAATGACCAAAATGAAAAATGGGTGTATTAAAAAAGTGATAAAAATTAACAAAACTGAAAAGAAGAAACTAAAGAAAAAACTAGATTGAATGAACAAAAAGGAAATGATGGAAATGACAATAATAATAAAATAAATACTAATTCTAAGAGTTCAAAAAAAAAAAAACAAAATAAATAATGAACCAAATATACCAATAATCTTGATGGATCAGTAAATCTGT